>NW_026260781.1:0-502 GCF_024291825.1 Alternaria postmessia | reverse complement strand
CACCAAGACCACCGGCCTCGATGCCAACTCTCAAGCTGGTCAGGCAGTCAAGGCAGCCCTTCTCTGGGGTGATGTCAAGCACACTGCAAACCAGGTCTACAACGTCCTCGACGGGGCAGACAAGCAAGCTTGGGGCCGTACCGGCTCTAACCTTGAGCGTTTGAACACTTACTCCTCCGTCTTGAGGTCGTACTGTGCCGGCGGTGACCCAGTCTGCGCTGGTGGAGATGACGTAGCTCAGCATCTGAACTACTTCGAGCTCTACACCGAGGAGGCATCAAACTGGATCGTGAGCAAGCTGACACCTCTCCTGGTCAAGCCCTCATCGGCCGCGCCTGTCAGCTCAGCTACTCCTACGCCTACCCCTGAGGTCTCCTCCACTGTCGCACCGGTCGAGACCTCAAGCACCGTCGTGGTACCAGCCTCCTCCGAGGCCTTGACTGTCAGCAAGGAAGCTGTTACCACCACGATGATGAAGCCATCTACTATGATCTCTTCATAC
>NW_026260780.1:0-502 GCF_024291825.1 Alternaria postmessia | reverse complement strand
TAAGCTTTGCTAACAGGATGGCAGCTCTAGCCATAGCCGAAGGCGCGCAGACGAAACACCAGCTCGCCCACATCGAGACTGAACAACAGCGGTCTGATCAAACCAGCCTGACCAGTCTCACCTCGACAAATTGACTGAACGGAGACGACTAGACGCTCCGCACCGATCTAGTCGATTGTCAGCAAGTCTCAGAAAGAAGGTCTTTGCGACTCAAGCACGAAGACGACGATGCAAACGCGATTTGCAAATGGAAGATATCCCACATGTTCAAGATTAGCTATAGTACACGATGCACAGAGAGATGTTGCAAAGCTCAATGCGCGCGTAGAACCTCATCTTTTCGGCACGGTAGATTTTCCGCCACACAGAAGGAGACAACACTTGCTCGCCGTTCGGAATGTACGCCATTGACTCGGCCTCAGAGGTCCTGCTGAGAGAGTTGCACCTGCGATCGGACGAACTGCTTTTGCACGCCGACTCTGCATGCAAGCATTGCGGGTTC
>NW_026260779.1:0-505 GCF_024291825.1 Alternaria postmessia | reverse complement strand
ATCTAGAAATATAGCTTCTAAAAGAAAAACTATTTAGTATAAGAAGGCTAAGTATACTAATACTTACTATATATATAATAAGAAGAGTTATAAGATTACTAATTATAAACTCTATAATAACTTTTATAACCTAGATTAGATTAGTTACTATTAGAATAATAAGCGTAAGTAAGAAACGTACTATTTTAGCCTACTCTATAATTATCTTAACTAAATCTCTAGTGCTTCTCTATTAACCTATAAGCTTAAATAGCTTAGGTCTAAGATTAAGAAGTATTTTAATATTACTAATAATATAATAGAATAACCTACATCTAGTATTCTTTCTAAGAAGTTTAAGAGAGACTCTTACTCTAAGTATATTCTTAAGTAATTAAACTTAGCTAATATAATTATCTATTTAGACTATTACGTTAGTTATAAGAATACTTAATAGTAGTTTATCTAGTTTTAGAAAGGTATTAAGTACTCTAAGAAGGCCTAGCTACTTAATAATATTAATTCT
>NW_026260778.1:0-505 GCF_024291825.1 Alternaria postmessia | reverse complement strand
CAGCGGGCGACCATCTGTCTCCGGGGAGCTTGCGCAATGTCGAAAAGTCGCCATGCACCTTTTGAGCCTCGGCTCGAGAACGTAGCCAGCGAAGAAGAACTTCACGTTGAGACGGCCTTGTGTGACGACTCGCGAGCAGCGCTTTGTCAAGACACGGGCTTGGTCAAGAAGCATGCAGAGAGCCCCTACGGTGCCCGACGTCCAGCGACTACGTGCACTTGCAGCGTACCGGAAAATCCACCGAACTCGTTAGAGAAGAAGTCTCCGCAGATCGACGGCAACGACGCAGACAGAGTCTCCAGTCCGGAGAGTATCCGGAACAACGCACAGCAGTGCTGGCCACCACCGTTGGAAGAGCCAGGGTGCGGCTGCCAAAACCCATCTCGTGATCGGGGACTATGCTTCAGAACGTGCGGCGTACGTGGACGGACGTATGGAAGAGCTTCGGCGCTCAGCTGGAGGTCAAAACCATGGGCGGCAGGATATGTCTTGCATACCACAGCCT
>NW_026260777.1:0-508 GCF_024291825.1 Alternaria postmessia | reverse complement strand
TTATACTAGCTATATATAGAAGAGTTAAGGTTTAAGAAAATTATTATAAACTATAGAATGCGTAGAGAGATATTAAAGAATGCTGCTAACTACTTCTATATACCTTGCACCTAGAAAAGGTATATACTATTCTCTTACTAATAGATAGTATCTTAACTAATAGGCTAAGCTATAAGTAGAGTAATAATAAAGATAATAGGCTAGGTAATAGTAGAGCTAATAGGCGTAAAGAAGTTAGCTTATAATATACTAGCTACTTTATTAATATTAAGTAAATTAAAAGAAGTAGAGGTAGCTAAGATATTATTAATAGGTATAGGCATTTCTTAGAGACTAATTTTAATACCTATAATATTAATAAAGAGAATATTAGTAGCTATAGTTATATAAGTTATAAAAGTAATAAAGACACTAAGGTGCGTATTATATTTTCTTTAACTATTAACTTACTATAGTGTATAATTTAATATTCTAGTTTTTTTCTATTCTATCTATAGTACTATAATAA
>NW_026260776.1:0-508 GCF_024291825.1 Alternaria postmessia | reverse complement strand
TCTGCTGGCCTTGCATGCACGCACAATGCCATCCCACAGAAGAAAGGCCCTAAAGGCAGCCGCGCCAAAGTCCTCTCTGAACTTCGCGAAACTCAACGCAATGCCCAACTTGCTGCCGGATTCCCAACTGATCTTGGGTTCGATGGCCGGACACTATCCTCGACATTTGCTCGCACACCGGGCCTTATGCTCCCCGCTCTCGTTGAGAGTTGCACAGGATACTTCTTCGCCCATGTCTACCCCTCAGAGCCTGTCTTGCATCGCCAAAGAGCGCAAGAAGCCGCAGTCGGTATGGACTACTCGACAGAGACATATTGCATGGTGATCGCACTATGCGCCTACGTCATGATTCGGGCAAACCACAAACCGCTCGTCAGCGTACTACCACGTCCAGAAATGGCCCCCATGTCAAACGTTGGCATCGGTCTAATCTTACTGGAAGAGTCGGTTCGCGTGCGACAAGGCTACGTTCACCAGGAGAGCCCCACCCACTACAGTGTGCTCACAT
>NW_026260775.1:0-512 GCF_024291825.1 Alternaria postmessia | reverse complement strand
CGCAACAGCACGTCGCGGTCTTCTCGCCCCCGGGCCGACCAGTTCTGCGTCTACAGCACGGGCGAAGAGAGTCGTACAGCTGCGTTCGTGATCGAGTACAAGGCACCACACAAGATTCCGCTCGGCTACATTTACGAAGGGCTGGACGACTTGGACTTGGACGATGTCGTCGAATGCCGCGAAACCGAGAGCGCGCGGGACCGCTTCCGCCGTCTGGTGGCTGCGGTCATCACGCAGGCATTCTCCTACATGGTTCGAGTCGGCGTGGAGTACGGATGCGTGTGCACGGGCGAGGCGAACATCTTCTTGCGCGTGCCGCACGATCCCACAACCGTCTACTACTTTTTGTCTGTGCCAAAAGGCGACGTTGGCGATACGACCGGATGGGCGCCAGACGCCGACGGTCCGAACCGACTGCACCTGACCGCTGTCGGGCAGATGCTGGCGTTTACGCTGCAAGCTCTGAGAACGCCGCTTCGGAGCCACAGATGGCGAAAGGAGACATCGGCTCG
>NW_026260774.1:0-513 GCF_024291825.1 Alternaria postmessia | reverse complement strand
GCTAAGTAGTGTATCTAAAATAGAGCTATAGCTGTACGCTAACTAAATAAGGTATAGATATAGAGTTAGTAGATCTATCTTTCTAGTTTAACTACGCAGAAATACTCTTCTACGTTTACTTAATACTATACGTAATAATATAACTACTACTAGTAGATATAGTAGCTTATTCTATATTCTACATTATTTCTAATACTATTATAGATAACGCGCTAGATCTATAGGTAATTAGATAAGCTATCTAGAATAGGCTTTCTAGTATAAAACTAGCTACGTTTATTTATCTTCTAGATAACTTAGTTCTATATATAGCGTTTATATTACAAAATCTAATAGACGCTCTATATTAGATATATTAAAATATTTCTAAACCTAAACTTTTTAAAGTTCTTAATTATAATTATAACTATCTACCTAGAAGTATATAGAATAAAGATACCTATAATAAGTAATATAGTTAAAACGTAAATAATAAATATACGTCTAATACGCAGCTAGAATTAAAGTATAAGT
>NW_026260773.1:0-514 GCF_024291825.1 Alternaria postmessia | reverse complement strand
TTGCAGCTCACACGTTTCTCCGCCGTGTTGGGCTCTCTTGAGGCCGCCCTCATCACATCTGGACCACCTCTCTGTGTTGTTTCTTCGTCCGGACGCATCAATGGCACGACTAGCGACACATCGGCATTTCCGTCAGCTTGTCTGGAACTCGTCCGAGTAAATCTCCGTCTGGTGCGCGCGTGCATTCGGCGCCTCAAGGCGCGTTCGCTACTGAATAGCGATGGGACCAGTGCCTCATTTTAGCATCAGTTTTGAGCGCACACCGTGAGCTATCGCGTGTTGCCCGCTACGTACATAGTGTGTGCGCGGGCTGAGCCACCCGAACAGTCAACCAATATGGTTGCCCTGATTTCAACGCCCCCCAACTCCACCAACATGGACCCAATGCAAGAAGCGATTAGGGTTTTCGGAATCGCGTGAAGCTGAAGATAAAACTTCATACCGCAAAGTCGCGGAAAGATTCGGTGTTGATCGAACGACATTGTCGCGGAGGCACCAAGGCAAAAGACGGTCC
>NW_026260143.1:0-136651 GCF_024291825.1 Alternaria postmessia | reverse complement strand
TCAGTTTAAGAGCTCTAAACTGAACTGACTGATAAGACGAGAGCTCTAAACTGACACTGAACTGACTGCCAAGCAATCAGTCAGTCAGTCAGTCTCATCAGTTTGGATTGATTGTTAGCAACTCTGGCCTCGTCAAGCAGAACTATAGCATCCCAGTCGCTAGCCCTCTTGAAGTAGCGCAAGAGGCTCGTCTCTAACGCTTCAGGTTCGTGACCCAGATCGGCTGCGGTGATGCTGAGCAAAGGCCGCTTGGTGTACTCAGCAACAGATTCTATAGAGTAATCAGCATTCCATTGCCAGAAGGTCACTCTAATGAAGCTTTACCAGCTGTGAGCGTCTTCCCAGTACCGGGAGGGCCATGCAGCAGAATGATCTGGCCTTCACCTTTACCATGGATGAAGTCTGCACTGAATCTTGAAGATTGGTCACTATCGGTGTAAGTTCGAGCAATGGCCTTAATCATCTCCTTGTTGTTGTCTTCCATCACGAGGCTACTGATAGCGTCTTCAGCCATGCTCGCTTGTTCGAGTCCTTCAACATCCAGTAGATCTAAGTTGAAGTCAGCCAGCATGTCTCAGTATGAGTTTCAGAACGTACCGTATATTCGATCTTTCAAGACAAAGGCATACATGTGAGAGTCCATGATTTTATATTGTTGGCGCTCAAGCACTTCAGTCTCACTGGGTATGATATCGAAGTAATCGCTGAATGGCTCCTTATCGTACCTCTCCTGTAAGTCAAAAGAAGTTCAGCAATCCTTACACTCGCAGCGCGCCGCGCGGGTCACCTCGCGAACTGCAATTGAGTATGTGTCAGGGGAATGATGGTCGACCTTTTCGAAGGCTTCATTGGTCCAGGGCATAGAGGCATGTTCGACGACGACACGAGCACGTTTGTACTACCACTAGTCAGCCATAACGCGTACAGATAAAGGAAAGAAGCTTTACCGTCTTATTCTTCGCCACTGAGCTCTTGCCTGTATACTGCAGGAACGCCGGGGCCTTACAGTAGGTGAAGAAGCGTTTGCCACGCTCGACAAGCCTCTCCTCCAATTTGCCATTGTCGTTGTCATCAATGAAGTGAGCTGGAAAAACCTTGAGGCTAGTGATATCTCGTTCATTGTCAAAGACACTGATTTCGAGGTTGCGGAAGCCAGGCAACATGACTCTTCCATCAAACATCAGATTCCATACAAGTATGTTGTAATTCCGGTTGGTCTTTTCTCCTCCACGCTCAGACGGGCCTCCTTCCACCCTCTGTAATATAAATGCATTGAGGGATCCATCATCGTATCTAACATATACTTGAGTCCCTGGCTTAAGCAGCAACCAGTACGTGGCAAACGTGACAGTGGGTATCTTCCTTTCAAGACGCGCATTGAACTCCGCTGTCGGCGCCCCGGACTTCGAATTTAGGTAATCATCCAGGAGGTTCAGATGCTCGTCAAATTTCTCGTTGAAAAAGGTGGTGTGCTTGTTACGGAGAGCCGAATTTCCATTTTTGTATTCGAGTAAGTCTGGAAGGTGATGGAAGAGATCTTGGTAAGGGTGATAAAATAGGCCAGTGGTTAGATTATTCATCCGTTTCTCCGGTGCAGTACTCGTGTACGTGATCACAGATTTGAGAACGTTGAGCAGATACTGAGAGTTAATCTTCAGACTTGTCTCGACAACGCGATCATGGGTTCCAAGCTTCGTCTTCTTGCCATCGGTGATTTCTCCGGTTGTTTCCGTGTCCTGATGATGTGGTGACAAGACATCCTTGATCTCCTGTAACGCAGGTAGTCTGTCGTTGTTGTCTGCAACCTCAAATTCCACTGGTTCTTTGTATGTCTTCGTTGTGACCAAGTACTCCTCACCGTCGGCCCTGCTTCGTCGGAAGTTGACAACATATTGCACACTACTTTCGTACATTTTGCTTTCTGGTGGATGTGAATCTTCTGAACTGTCTGAGTCATACGCAGAGTGAGTCCAAAAGTCAATCTGAGAACCATGTTCGATGACCTCTTCCCATGTTTGGGGATGGATATAGCCGTTGACTCTATGGAAGATGGTGATGTCGCCATTACTGATGTCACGCAAAGTGTCTTCATCTTCGCGATACCACTCCATTAGAAGTGCTTCCATGGCCTGTAGTAATCAGCGACTACATTCGTAGTATGTGGCGACAAGAGACTTACTCGCCAAGAGTAGCACGCTGTCCATGGCACAACATAAAATTCTGAGTCACCGAATCTTACTTTGATATAGCGTTGCTCGCTTCTCTTGTCTGTCACCACCTCCAAGTCAGTGGTGTTGTCGAAATTAGCTGCGATCCCTTTGTTTATAGCGGAGCCAAGACGTTCCATGAGAATCTTTTCTCTGTGCTTCTCTTTAGGAAGCTTGGTCTCAGGAGAAGGGTGGCCTACTGGCTCTGTCAGTCATCTCTTTTTTTTTTGGACTCGCAATTCTTACTGTCGGCATCAGCAATGTTGTCAGCCTCATGAGACTCTTCTGAGGTCGCTGCTGTGGAAGGAACACCTCCCACGTCATCGGTGAAGGTAGAGACATCTTTGTCAACGTCAATGATTGAAGCGTTTTCAACTGGCTCTGAGGTATGAATTGGATTTTGAATCGTGTCGTGTGAGTGAATGCTTTGCATAGAAATCGGCGAAGGAATCTCTACAGCTGCCATGGCGGGCAGCCGGTGGTAGACCCGAATGGCTCTCAACGAGTAACAGCCTCCAATAACCAATAGAGCCCGAATCAAGAGTGTTGGTACATCTGCAGGTATTTGATCAATGCATAGTTGCTTGGCTGCTTTGGGTGGAAAGCGTCGAATTTTGAAAAGAGCTTAATGGATCAAAGGTGACTTCGCATTGACATATGATGGGAACTGACCAGGTACTGACCTGCCTGGACCGGGGTCAGATCATCGATTCCACCGGCCGGCACATGTGCGCTGTATTTAATGTCTGCATGAGCTGACATGAGAAGGGTAGTAAGCGGCTAAAACACATCCACCGCAACCTGGTTGTGGCGTTAGTGGCAGCATATACCATGCAAGAGAGCGCAAACAACCCACTTGGAAATACACAAAGTGGCATGGGGATAACAATAAAAAGGCTGCGATTCGTTAGAGTGGATACATGGCATGCATCCCGTAATCAGCCTTTGGGGGCGGAGGATCGATCTGCATGATCGTGACCAATACAGCGCGGGGTATGCATAGCCTCGTTCGTATTATGCGAATAGTCAAGTAATTTGGACTTCAATCTTGTTTTCACATCTGCTAAAATGTCAGTTGAAGGCGCTTTTGCAAGAAATGAGGTCGAGCATCAGGAAGGATTGACTCTGGTAAGAAGATTTACAGGTGAACTGAAAGGCGATACAACGCTCGAGCACGCTACTACCAGTGCGCAACAAGAGCAAGATGCCATCGCAGAAGCGCGGATGGAAGCGCGAATGCGAGCTTTGCTTCAGGATGAGAATCCAAGGTCGGTGTAAACGTGCGTACCTTGAGATTTAGAGGCTGACAGTCGTGAAAGCAACGCTCTTTTTCACGAGGCTGAGACCGCTAGGCTTTTGTTGCTAAAGACACGCCAGATGTTTGAAACACCAGAACAACCGTCAACATTAGTGAAGATGGGTTTCAGCCGGAAGACGGCTCGAATGACGGCGAACGAAGCCCTAGAAAGCAGAAACGTCTACGGATTTACTCAACTAAGTGATTATGTGAACGGTCTTGAAAGTGCATGGAAGAGCAAACAGTCGAAAGTGAGATAGCAACCACGACGGCAGGCGATTGAATGTACCTTACTTACCAAACGACTAGTCTGCTCAGCGATTTCGGAGACTCTGTGGCGGACTCGATGCCCACAAGAATGCATTCGCGATCTTTCCTTCCCAGAACGACTACACATCTGCATTATGCGGTAGTCTTAAATTCATCATTGCTGCTGCTGTCAGCCATGACGAGATCGCTGATACCATCTCGGAAACAGTGACTGAAATCACTGAAAAAGCAGCACGCGCCGCCAAGATATTACTGGTCTTACACACGCATGCCATACGAAAGTTGTTCTCCGAGCTCTATGCACGAGTGTTTAACTTTTATCGCGACGCCATAGAATGGTACATGAGAAGCAAAACCTCGCGGTTTTTTAGTAGCTTCAATGAGAAGATGAGGGACCGATACGTAAAGGCCGCAAAAGAGATTGATGACACTGTTACGGAGATGTACCGGGAACAGAGCATTGCTCAAGCTGCGCGACTAAAAATCTTTTGCACTGAACAAGAGCGGCGCGATGAGATGATTCGACAAAGACACCAGAGTCCCGATGCATCTGACCTGACATTCGCAGGGGAAAGAGCACAGCAGTTGCTGTTGAGTTTGCATAAGAGCATGTGCATCCAAGCCTCTGCTGTCCTACCTGCACCAAGTTCTGGACGTGGCGAGTTCCCTGCTCTTTTCGATGGAAACACAAGGTCACCCGACCTGATCAATCGCGCGACTGCAGGGAGACTGGCTGCCGATCTACAGCACTATATTGTCGGGACTGAAGGTCACTCCCTCTTCAATGACGGTAGCTTTTGGCTTCCAGAGGTCGACGTAGCCTCGAAACTCCACGATTGGATAGGGAACGAAGTAAGCTCTCCTACGTTATGGATTTCGAGCTTGGAGTTTTCACCGCCTGATACACCAGGCTCACGCGCAGCTGCTTTGAATGCACTGGTCGCAGCATGGACAGCAGAGCTCCCAATCATATCGCATTTCTGCGAGCGACCTCGGTTTGCGACACTTGCAAGAGATCGCGACGTCGAGAAAGTCGGTCTGCTCGGAATGATGTACAGTCTGATCGCTCAGCTTTTGCAATTCGAGTTCGAGGGCGACACGTTCGAAGTTGCTCAGTCGCGAGTAGAAAAGCTTGATGGATCAGATGAAAGTTGGCCAATTGCTCTCAAGATACTCTCGGCTCTCCTGCAAACGACTCCACATCTCAGAACATGCGTTATAGACGGCCTAAACGATCTGACTTTCGCAGCGGGCGCAAGTTGGTGCAATGGCTTTCTTCAAATCCTCTTCAGGCACCAGGAGTCTTTCGCAGGCCGCTTTCGGATCCTGCTTACTACCGCTGGTCAATCTCGAGTGGTGCAGGACCATGTGAGCATCGCCGATCGTGTATTCACTCAGAACGGAACGCGAGAGGTCATTCGTAACGGGCAGTGGTATGACAGACTGGAAAGCTGAGTCGTGGCTGAAATGAGCGACGAAAGTTCGGGAATGCAGGGACCAAAAGCTTGGCTGTTCCCACCCTACTACGGCCAGTCTGGAAACTTTCGATGTTTCTTCCGTCTCAAAGATAATAATTCAAAGATAGTAAATCAAGAATGATAATTCAAAGATAATAACTCAAGGTGGTATATCAGCAACTCCGCGCTTCATATGCATCATACAGAACCAAAAACCCAAACATGTATCGCCTGACCAATGCACACCCCCATATTCAGAACATAGCCAACCAAGGCTATGTAAGATCCAGAACCTCTACGGCACTCTCTCTCCATTTTCGCCTATCTTTTCCCTTGAGTACAACTCCCGCTACACTGTCCCCGGTCTTCTCAGGGCTATCCACGTCCACAAAGTCCCAGGCGCCGACAATGCTTTTCCGTAAAACAATTGCTCGCTTTTTCTTCTCTCGTGTCTTCCATGCTGCTGGCGGTGACGTTCGAGATGGCAATTGTGGTGAAGTCGATTCGTGGCTGCGCGGTGATCGGCGGAGAGAAGAAGGTGATGTGTGAGTCGGTGGGGGAGATGCTGGTGTAGGGGCTGCAGGTTTCCCACGAGGTTCCGGTGCGCGTTCAAACACCGGTGATGAGAGCTCCGTCAAGTCAAGCGTATCGACCTTTGAAGACACTGATGCTGGTCTCGTTGGGAGGAGTCCTGGTGACGTGAGATCCAGGGCATCATGTTTTGGCGATTCTGATCTTGGCTTCGCTGGAACAAGGCGTGGCGATGTGAGGTCAAGAGATTCGACTTCAGAAGGCGCTGACATGGTCTTGCTGAGACGAGGCGAGGTACGGCGAGTTCGCGATACACCAAACACATCTTTTATGCTCTTGTTCTTATTAGACGTAGAGGATGCTGTAGAGGTGTGTGACGCATTCGATGATATCAATGTCAATGGTGGACGCGTCGTAGACGTTATTGTGGGATGTTGTACGCTGCTACTTCGCTGATGTCGCGTTGACCGTTCCGGCGAAGAAAGGGTCAAATCCAGCGAGTCTGCTTCTTCCGATAGAGATCGGAGCTTTGGTGGTGCTGGAACTGGTGCTGCATCGAGTGCTGGTGTCACACCTCGCCGTTTAGTCGGAGTGACCGATGCTCGCCATGCATCCAATGTTGCTTGCGATGCTACAGACACACCCCGAGACGCTCTTGCAGCTGGTGCGGCTTTGGTGTTCCTTGTTCTCGCTTTCTTCGCAGGTAGTTGAGAAGGAGAGGGATGCGCTGGTGAGTCCGCCAAGTCCAATACTTCTATCGTATCCAGAAGGGGTGGTGTAGAAGGCCGATCGAGGATACTGCTGGTATTGGCCGGCAGCGTCTTCGAACGTTGGATCGGTGCGCGTCTTCTCCGTTTGCTCACACTGGGAGGCAGGTCTGGGAGAACAGGAGATAGCGACTTCTCGCGTTCAGGACGTGGTGGCGGTACTGTGACCTGAGCCCTCACTGGGGAAGAAGAAAGTAGGCTAACCACATCGTCTTCCTGCGGCACATGCTTCCGGACAGGGAGAGGAGGTTCGGCAGTCTTTTCTTGTGTCTTCGCAAGGGCTCGCGAGAGCTTTGAGCCTGGTTTGGTCACTTTGGCGAAGGTTTCGATACGAGCTTGGGGTTGATCTCCAGCAGTCTTCGTTCGCCTAGGGGCAGCCTTGGCCTTTGGTGCAGCATTGCCAGGCTCCTGCACAGTTGCTGCACGCTTGGGTTTCTGCTTCGTTTGTCGCTCGACTTCCCAGTCCTGAACTTTGAGTGGTACGCCAACCTTGACGAAGGTCTCCATCACCCATATCCGCGCAGCTTTCTCTGGATCAAACTTCGTAGGTCCGCGCTTCTTGGGACCATCCTCTTCCAGATCATCGTCATCGAGATCTGCATCCCCTCCAGGTTGTTGGGAACTGGGTGGTGGCATTTCCACATCGTCGTCCGGATCCTCATTGCTAAGGTCGATTTTCACAAGCTCGATAGGCGTGAAGCTGACTCGTAGTTCAGTACAGTTGTCTGTGACTGGGTGCTGTCGTTTGCCGTGTAATCCTTTGATGAGAAGGGCTTCGTCTTCTTGTATGGCCTGGATATCGTTTGAAGGCAACCGGTCAAGGCTTCCAGCACGTAAGCGTAATTGTCGCACTACCAATGACGGCGCTAGACTGCGAATAAAGTGTTTTGCGCCTTCGAGCTTGACCCAGTCGAACGCATCATGGGTGAACTCGCGCAAACCCGAAAAATCGATCTCCTGATCCCAGTGGATTGACCGGCGTAGTTTGTCCAATCCAGCTTGATTCGAAATCGCCGGATGTGTGTAGTAACCTAGAATGTCCAGCCGCGGGAAGTCGTCCGGGATCTTGAGAGCGCCATGCTTGCGCTTGAAGAGTTTGCTCTCGTTCGTCTTCAGCTCGTGCTGCAGGCGCTCTCGCCACTCGGCCATGGCTCTGGAGTCGTTCTTCGCGATCTTGCAAAGGTCTGCGCCAAAGCCTGCCTTTGCCGCCTCGCATGCTGTCTTGGGACCACATCCAGGTATACCCTCAGGAACGTAGTCTCCTCCGCTCATCAGCGCGACCAAGATCATGCCCTCGCGATCCAACCCTGACGGTCCGTTCTTCGTTTCGACCGCATCGTATACGTTGACGTGGGTTGGTGTTTTTCCAGACTTCTCTGGTGACCAGTTGCGTATCGTGATGCCACTTCCGAACATGAGAGTGTCTACATCTTCACTCAAAACAGCATCCACAATCCCCTCTCGCTGGAGCAGCGCGCATTCTGCCTCAGCTTCACCAGGCGCGAGGTGTATAGGATATCCAAACTGCTTCAACAGCTGCTTTGCGAGAAATTCGGGGATGGAGGCGACGTTCGGGCCAGTGCGTTTGTTGCGCTTGAAGGGCGGCTTGTTCGGTCCATCGAAGACGAAGACGGGATGGATCGCGAGGGAGATGAGACGCAGGAGGCGATAGTAGAAGGTGCGCAAAGCGGGGTTCGTGCCGCCTATTCACGTTTAGCATAACTCAAGCACGCGCGAAACCGGGGGTGTTGACCTTTGCTAGCCTGTATCTGAAAAAGCCATATGGATGTGTCAATAGCAATGCGCAGTGGACGACCAGTCTCTTCGAACTTTTCAACAGCAAGCTTAGAGAGGGCTACGCGCTTTCCCGGGCCGATCTCCTTGTAGATACTGCGAGAATTAGTACAGACCAACTCCGTGCAGAATGCGCAGCTTACCCATGAATACCCATCGCGACTCCATAACCTGCAAACGACTGCGTGGCAGGCTGCCTTGTTCGTGGTGTCGCGACTAGCTGGGAGTTGATAAGATAGTTACCCTGACAACGTCGCGTGGCCCGTCCCGCATTCTGACGGATGCACGTTTGTTCCCCACCTGTACCATTCCTATCGCACTAACATCCAAGACACCCCTCGGAACGGTCTCCAAGACATGGCGCCCCGCGGTCGAAGCGCAACGGCAGGCGACGATGTCCATACCGACCGTAGTTACGATTCGAGCCCGGATCCGCTGGCCATCTCCTTTGACGGCTCCATCCCCATGTCAGGACGAAAACCCTTGCCAAGAGATTCAATGGCGCGAAGCTCGCCGAGCAAGCAGAACCGCAGACTCGAGGCATCCGAGATGATGTTCTCCTCGCCCACCAAGTCGATGATCATGAGCACACCACGAGCGGGCGGCGCAAGCCCCTGGCGCATCAAGGTCACCGTCCAGGCCGAGCCCGGAAGCGACGAAGTAAACGCTGAGTCGCCATCCGTGAAGCGAGTCACGAGAACGAAGACAACGACTGTACCATTGAAGGACCACGAGGCGTCATCTCCCGTCAAACGCCCTCGCGGACGGCCCAGGAAGTCTGACGTAGGGGCCACCCCGAAGCCAAAGCGAAAGGGAACACCAGTCAAGAGAGCCGCACGATCTAGGTCCCCAGAGACGAACATGAAGACTGGAGAGTCGAGCGCAGCCGACGTGGATACCGATGTACCGCCCAAGAAGCGGAGAGGGCGGCCCAGGAAGAACGTGCAATTACCGCCGGAGACATCAGACACACGAGAAGGCTCTGCGCAAGATGTCACGCCCGTATATCCTTCAAGCTCGAAGTCGGGGACCTCAAGGAAGAGCGCACACTTCGCAGATCTCCCCGGCCCCACTACCGAGACCATGAGCGATGCGGTGATGCACGCTGAGGAGCTACCCAATCTAAGCTCGCCGATACAAAGAAGCATGCGACAGGATCTACGGACGCGACAGGGCACTCCGCATGCGAACAAGGTGGTGCTAATGGAATCCGACGAACAAGAAGAGGAGGGAAACGACGTTCTTACACCGGATAGTGGAGAGGACGGGGATCCTATACCAACCAGTGAAGGTGCCGATGTCGATGTTGATATCTCTGAGGACGGTCACGCAAGCCTACCAACACCCAGCGAAAGCTCCGTCCACTCCAGCGACGCAGGTGATGACTACGGTCAAGCCTTCGAAGACGACGAACCCGAAGACGGAGATGCCGCAGGATTCGGCTCTGACCAGGCCACGACGAGGATGGTCGACGATACCACCATTCAGAACGAGAGCTTCACCATGATATCACTCGATACACTGCTTAGCAATGGAGCACGTAGTCCGCCAAAACCAGAAGAGGCACAGAACACCGCAGCACCAGCTGTCAAGTCGTCACTCAGGAATGAGTACACAAGGCCGTCCGCAGACACGACGCATGATGCTGGATCATCGAATTCTGAAGAGCTCCCACTACCTCCACCTGAAACTTCTACAGCGCCAGCTGACTCTGTACGGCCAAAATTACCGCGCTATGTGACGCCTGTTGTAGATGCCGATCTTCCATCAGCACCGCCCGCTCTTGAGTCCGTTCGTTCCAAGTCACAAACGCCAACGCTCGGTCGCGTGGTTACGGCTGGTGTAGCTTTGCAAGGTTTATTGGATCCCAATCGTCTTAGTCTTACGCCAGAACCTTCTCAACAGGCACTCAACCAGAAGCGCGGTTCATTAGATGACCTGTTCCGAGGCTTCAGCGAAGGCACCCGGAAAGAGCTTCAAGCAGGTCTGCGTCTTGGTGAGCAGCTTGCTGACGGACAAACACACGAAGAGAGTGCGCCTGGTCCTTCGAGCCCCATCAGGAGTCTTCCCACGATGGCTCCCAGACAAGGTGTGTTCCGAACGCAACGAAAGTATCGTCAGTCACGCCTTATTACACCTGAAGACCAGGACCATGACGCGATACCAGAGGAGCCAGTATCAACAGAGCCAGCACCAGCAGAACCCACACCTATGGAGGGCGAGGTGCAATATCCGAATCTGAATGTTGAAGAAGAGGAATCCGAGGAGGAGGAGGAGGAGGAGCAGCAGGAAGAAGAAGTACCGTTAAGCCCAGCAAGAAGCGAGGGCGAGATGAGCTGGCGAGTCGACACACCTCCCGCGAAACGTCCTGGCTTATCACCAAGAAACAATGTGACCGAAGAAGCCCAGCAGGATCAGCCCGCAAGACAGACCAAGAAACCTGCGCAATGGGACGACTTCGCCGACATCTGGCAAGAGGAGGCCAGTCGCTCGTTGATTTCGGCTGAGCCAGAGGAAGTGCCTGCAGAGAAGGAGGAATCTTTGCATGACATCTTCACAGAGAACATCCCTACTAAGCCGGCTCGTGGCCAGCTCCTAAGAGAGTGGCGTCGAAAGAGGGCGAACGAACTCCGCCGCGGCGGTGAAGTAGAACCACAGAAGGAGCCCAGTCCTGCACAGTCGGAGCCCGAAGTTCTAGACCAACCAGAGGATGAAGAAGAAGAGCAAGGCAGTGATGTTGTGACGCCATTGTCCGAAGACAAGCCAATGCAGGATGGAGATGAGTCGAGTCCAGCGAGCGAGGCTAGTGATGACACTGGTACATTCTTCCAGTCAAACATGCCGAACGTCTTCAATCAGAAGCAACCATCGCGATTCGAGCAACGGAGGCCGAGACGACAAGAGAAGGAGAAAGTCAGTTTGGAAGAGCTTCTTGACCAAGGTGAAAGCTACGTTCCAGAGTCTTCGCCGCCGATGGCAACAAAGAAGCCATCTCCGCCAACAAAGACGAACCCATTCATTGACACACCACCTCGTTTTCCAGCTTTAATGAGCTCACCAAAAAAGAGCAGTCCTTTGAGGAGAGAGCTTCAAAGTGCCGATATCTCAACAAGTTCGATCCAGTTTGAAGAGTCGACGCTACCACTTGCGCAAAGCTCACCATTCCACACTATTGTCGATGGTGATAGCAAGATCTCTGCAGCATCCGATCAACGACAGTTTCGCGTGGAGATGGAGGGTAACACAGCTTCTACTATAGTTCGTGTCCGCGAAGAAGCAAATGAGTACCTTGACGCCTATGAGCCGCAAGAGCGGACCCTGAACGAAATCACGGAGATCACCGAGGAGCCGAGCAGGCTTGCATCAAGTCCGCCGAAGATGCAGCAGCGGTTCCAGCAGAGCTTGTTGTCAGCACGTAAGCCCTCGCCGCTCTCCAAGGTTTCGCAGCGTTCGAACGAGTCTCCCGCACCATCATCGGCGCGTTATAGCGGACCGCAAGTTGTCGACGACTCAATAGAGACTTCTTCCAGCGTTCAGTCGCAAGCCAGCCCTGAAGTAGCCGCTCGTGAACAACCGACTCTTCTTGATCGCGTAAAGTCTACCATTACACGACCACCTCCTCCCGCACCACATCCGATCATCTCGCGCCTAACACCACTTCCAAAGATCGAGCCTTGGACAAGGACACACTACAAGGCGCTCGACAAACTCTACACAACGCACCTCAAGCACCCTGCGCTCTTCTGTCCATCCATTGTTCCCCCTACGCCACTTTCAAATACCAACGGCTACCTCCTCCGACAGTTCATCTCTAGGAACGGGAACCTACCTTACGTCGGCGCCACGTTCCACGCCTGGGGTTACAGCATGGTCATGACCGAGGAGCTGGTTGTCATGTGCAGCGTGTTCATGCAGCTTCTGAGTCTGCAGGATGAAGAGGAGTATTTTGAGGTCACTGGAAAGAGGCTCCAGATGGGTGATTGCGCGCCTGGTAACCTTGGCGATCTAATCACTGGTCAGGAGGTATTGAGGCGGCTTGCTACTGTCGTTATGGGCGAGAGTGTAAGAAGAGATGAGAGAGAGGGTAGGGAGATTGATCGTAGTGGGGGTTTGGAGGTTGAGTGGCCGCGGCGCGGTCGATGAGTGTTGGCTCAGTACACCGATTGTGTTTGGCGTTTGGGGTTGTTGACATTGGATATAATGCGATGATACCAGTTCTTTTGTTTTGGGTCAGGGTTTTTGGATTTTGTAGGATACCAAGATACCTCGGCGATGTGATTTCAATGTTATCAATCACCTACCAAGACTTCACTCATACGACGCATGCTCTGTATCAAAGAGAAAAAATAAACCTATCTTTTAAGAGTACTCCTTCCTACTACAAAAGAGTATATTAAGAGCTATATAGATATAGATTAAAAACCTAGGAGACTATAATACTGTTAGTCGTTATAAGTTTTCTTATTATAGGATAATGTAGGCTGCAAAGTAAAGCTTGTTGTTGATTTGATTGACGTGCTGGTGATAAGACGCAGGCACAACGCTGTTAAGTTACACTGTATTGTATCGCAGTAGAAGTGTGTTTCCAAACACTTGGCTTCACTATATGCAGCTGTATATATACTCATTTGAAAGTTTCATGTAAAGCTTAATATATCTATACCTGTTCGGTTTTTCCCTTGTATACGGTGCATGATTACAAAAAGGAAATAGACCTGACGCTCTTTGTCTACTATAGATCTGAATCGAGCCCAAAAATCCAGCAAAAAAGGAAGATATATCAGGGCTCAACCGGGATTTGCTAACACATGTTAGTGGTTGATGGAGGCCTGACTCGAACTCTAAACTTACAACCCGGGACCTCCTGCACTTAAGCTTGAGAACCCAAAGCAGGAATCATGCGACTAGCTGATTGGATGTTAGTCGTGGTCTTTGACTTGATGGTTGGGAATGCTTACACCATTGAGCCGGTTATCAGACTGGTGATTTGATGACTAATCGCCAAATTAAATATATTATGTGCGGAGGGTCAAAAGAAGACGGCAAAACAAATGAAACCGATCTGAAGACGTCCAGGTCCAAAATTACGGTGTGGATGTGGGCCTTGGTAAAGTTGGTTAGCAGTAAGTGGAGATTGTGGAGAACGGTGGGGAGACAACATGCAGCAGTGCCTCAACAAGCTGAGAGCATGGCAGAATAATCAGTGTATTCTCAGGAGCGTGTAATAATTTTGGCGGGCGACAACAAACTTTTCGATATTTAGGCAGACCAAGTGTGTTGATGATTTAAATTGTATACAAAGTCTAAGTTCGCTTTTCCGCTTATACAAAGCCTGACCCGTAAGATGCACAACGGCGGCTATACGCGATTACAGTTCGAGACATACTGTTTTTGACTCGCTTGCTCTACGCTTTTGATGATAGTACAAAGGAAATCATGTCTTGAATAGCGAACGTCAACATCCTAACAGCCTCCGCTTCATTTCATCTTTGCTTTCTCCCTCTTCTCTTGCAGGTAGCGCAACGACTTGGAGAAGCCCGCAGTGAGAGGTCCCTTCAGAGTCTGCACAGTCGAAGGCCACTTGACCGTTTGGTTGATCGCCTTGGTGACCATTTGTGGAACGTCCTTCTCTCTGGCAATCCGCTTGTCGAAGTCACCAGCAACCTGCTTCTTGACTATACCTCCAGAAGACTCGTCTTTGCTTGCTTCCAACATTTCCTGATAATCGCGGCCTGAGATGCCAAACTTGCCGCGGTATTGGAAGTAGACCTTTTCACGAAACTTCTTGGGCAATCGCCTAATCATAGTGGCGCGCCTTTCAGGATCCATGTCTTGTGACATCTTCTGATCGAGGCCCTGGTCTTCTATCCATCCAGCCGTGCGTACCGCGGAGTCGTCAGCGTACAAGATATTTGGTAGTGACATTATGAGGTCGTGGTACAGGTATCTGAAGTTTCGTATTTGGTGCGTGACGATGTTGTCAATCTTCTTGGGGTTCTCGCTGCCATATTGCATACGCGGATCGCCCTGATAGCTCAAGCCAGTGATTGTGGAATATAGTTCCTTCTCAGTGAACTTCTCGGGAAGAAGAAGAAGCGCACATCGTACGGCAGAGAGGAGGTTACGTTGGTTTGCGACACGGAGGTTGGGCTCTTCGTGGAGGATCTTGACGGGCTTGTGTAAGCGGCCGGCGAAGTAGAGGGTGTCCCAATCGGTGAGATCGCGAAGGAGCGTTTCGTAGTTGACGACAGCGTACTTGATCATAGTTCCGTTTACTATCACATACGGATTAAAGTAGGCACCAGCACCATATTTGTCCTGCACATGGCTGACGACCCCTGAACCGAGTGACCCCAGGAAAGAATAGTGGTCTCGGTGTTCGCGCAGATTGAGCGAGTGGAAGTGCTGCGAGAACCGAGGTGTCAAGATAAAGTCTATCATCTTTCCGCCGCCCTTCTGCCACTTGAGTATCGCCTCGGGCGCGTTCGGATGAGGGGATTGCGACGTGCGCGAAGCTGTCGCAGCTGACTGAGGGAAGACACCGGAGCCATAGGCAAACGCATAGGTGACGGGTGGAAATTGCCGGAGAATGCCTCGTAATGATCGCTTGAATTCTTCATTCGTTTGTATCAGCTGGTTCTTCCCAAAGTCCTTGTGTGGTAGCTGTGTAAAGTCCTCCAGCGAAGGGGGTTCATCCTCCCACTCTGGAGGCAGCGATTGGAATGCATGCGGCTTGTCGGCGGGTACAGTCTTTTCGGATGAGATGAAACGGCGATTGACCTGAGCCAGAGGCCTTCTGCACCACGCTATCCGGAATATTGGCTGGCGTAAATACATCTTGTATAGATGTCGATGCCTGAGGTTGCGCAAAGTGAGAGGGTGGATGACGTAAGCGCGGTTGCTTCCGTTACGAGCCTTGGCGATCAGATGTTTGCGCCGGTCCCTCTTACCGCGTAAAGACGCGACTTCCTCTCAACCCACCCATCCCACACCACTCCACATCAGCAACACTTTATTTGCGTGGTAACTCAGCCGCTGCTCTTGGAACATAAGGAAAAAGCACATAAGAACATCATAAAAGATCTTCACGACAGTCAAACACCATGGACGCCGCGCTGGCATCACTCCAGGCGCGTCTCGCGACCTTTGGAGGAGCAGCAACGACAACCAAGACGCGACGGACAAGCAGCAGGTCAAAAAAGGCAGGTACAAAGTCAAAAGCAGCCGCATGGCCACTCTCATCACCCTCGGCACAAGATCTTGCATTTGCTGGTTTTGTCTGGAGGCCAACTACCGCCAGCCCAGACAATGTACAATGCTTCAGCTGCGAGTGCCAACTCGACGGCTGGGAGGAGTCAGACATTCCCGCTTATGAGCACGCTACACACTCACCTAGCTGCGGCTTTGCAGTCATCGCTTGTATCCGCCTGCGTGCCGGTGATCCAGGCAGGACTGAAGAGGACCCAACATCTGACGCGATGGTGGCGGCGCGTCGCGACACGTTTGGCAATATGTGGCCTTTGGACACTAGCGCCGGCTACCCCTCAGTAGACCAGATGGTCGCCGCTGGATGGTTTTATGACCCTTCCGACGAAACTCCAGACGGCGTCACATGTCCATATTGCTCTCTGGCGTTAGACGCCTGGGACATTGGCGATGACCCGAACCAAGAGCACCGTAAACGCTCACCCGAGTGTCTCTTCTATACCCTCTCCGATATCTACAACCCACCCGTTCCTGTCGCAAAGAAAGGCAAGCGCGCCTCGAAAGCTAAGCGTCCGTCAGCACGCTCATCCACCGCGTCCACTACCAGCAAGAAGGCCACACGCAGCAAGAAGCGCACAAGTGATGCTATGGAAGACACAGAACTCTCTGAGGTGGCCCCGCAACCTGCGCGTGGCAAGAAGCGCATGAGCGATACTATGGATGACACACAATTCTCCGAGGTTGTACAACCAGCACCGAAGCGCATTCGATCTTCGAGCATCGAGAGTTTCCCAAGCGACCTGCCAGTTGGAACGCCTAAGAAGACACCGACTCAGCCGAATGACAACATCAACTCAGATTTCGACATGTCAAGCCTTCCCGCTGATCTCATGGTTGGCACTCCTAAGAGGACACCACCTCCCCACAGCGAAGCTGACGATATGGGCAACACTCATGGCTGGGAGCCTGCCGACGTAGACATGCTGTTTGCTTCTCAGGGAGAGGCCCAGGGTCTAATGCAGGACATTCTCATCGATGCCGGACTGGACAATATCGAGACCGCTGGCTCCACACCTGAACAGACCTACGACGCAGTCATTGCAGGTCTGACAGATCATGAGAAGTCTATGACTATCGAACAATGGGTTCTCTACAACGCGAAGCGAGGCGAGGAGAAACTGCGCATGGCCTGCGAGAGACAAATCATGGCGTTTGAAGCAGAGGGACAACGTGCGATGGCCGTCTTGGAGGCTATCCCCTCAATTTGATTCTCCTACGCGTTTAGTGAGATTTGGAGTACTTCGGAGTTCGGTCGTTTATGATACCCCGGCATATGGACAGGCGTTTGAACGTGTTGGATTTCGACAATGTTTTGTTTTTGCGTTTCTTGTTGTACTTTTCTGGTAGCCGCATCCGCCCTCTGCCTTCTTTCTTGAGCTTAAGGTGAACCCACGGTCGTAGTTCCCGCAAGGGTTGACTCCTGTGGGGGATCCGTCGTAGCCTAGGAGTAGGGCTGGGATAGGCGAGGCATGTTTGTTGTGGAGGATGTTTGTGCGCCATTGGGCTTTGTTGTTCTGTACTCTACGAGATTACGTTGAATGAAAAGAGACGTTTTGCACGACTTGAGCTGGACCTTCGATGTACAAGCTATGTGATGCGCTGATAGAGTGTACAATGCCCTGCACATGTGGATAGGTTCCATAACCATGCGGTTCGAGTCAGAAGGGGTTTCTAGCGCAACAAACTGCACCAGCCATCCATCTACGTACTGGTAAACGCAGTCGCTTCTCACATCAACACGATTTGACGCGTATTCACGTGATGGCACATTTCAAGAAGTGATCTACAATGAGCGAGGGCATGCATTCTTCATTCCACAAGGCCTCGGATCCTTTGAAGATTCTCTAAGAACCCACCGCCTCTTTGCTGTTGAGGTTGCTGCTGCTTTGGCACACTACCACTCCGGCCTGGCCTCTGCTGACCCCGGTCCTTGTTCCTCTCCTTCTCTCTATCGAGTTCTCTTTGCTTGTCTTCTGCCAGCTTGACCAGACTTTCCACGAACTTGGCTCTCGCCTTCTCCTCTGCTGTGCCCTTCCAGACCTGCGCTAGGTCTCTCAAAGCCTGTATCCTTATCTCTGCCTTCTCCATGCCACCTTCTGGGTCGCCGGTGATAAGGTCGGCGATCTCGGTTCGTAGCGAGGCAGCAAATTCCTTGCCTTTCTGTTCGCGCGAAGCGCTGTCTGTGCCAGGCTCGGGGGCGGAAACGCTGATGAGCGAAGCACCTAGGGAAACCTCGGACGGTGGTATCGACCAGTGCATGGCCTCGCCGAAGACCTTGATAACCGTCTCGAGACGCGAGCGGACTGTGGCGAGGGTGCGGAGGTCCGAGATGTATTCTGGAGTTGTCTCATCGGGCTCTTCAAGCGTTGGCTGTGACGGTTGCGCATCCGGTGCATCTGTCTGCGATGTAGTAGGGCTCTTGAGCTCGTCTCCGGTTGACTCTGTCTTTATCGAGATCCCGCCTGGTATGAACTTCTGGACATCGCCCTTCAGCCCATCTGTCAACGTCTCAGTAAGCCCGAAAGCCTCTCCACGCAGCACTTCCACTTCGTACGCCAACCGCCCACCGCTCCGTAGGATGTCATCGGTCAACTGTGTCAAGATGGCCGATAATCGCGTCGTGTGCGCATTGAGCTGTGAGAGGAGGTCCTGTGTCTGCGAAGAGAGGTCGGCTAACGAGACGGCATTACTCGATTTTGGCCTTGAAGCTAGCGATAGCGAAGGCAGCGTGGCGTTGAGGTGTTCGGCGGCATCGAAGCGCGGCTCGAGGAAAGGAGCAAGCGCGGGATCAGATACATGTGTTGATTTGGGCGTCGTCTTCCCTTCAGACACGGCCATGGCGATCGCGGGATTACTAGGAGATGTCGCGGGCGTTCCTGAATGTTGCAGGGAATAGCCGAACGCTCGGAACCTTTAGTTTCCCTCCCGCATAGCTAAATTGTGGGGGAGGGGCTATGACGGCATCTTCCATATCTTGGAGTGCGTCTTTCTTCTGACTCTGCAATTCTTCATTAGAGGAAATCATTGTGTCGATGATATCAGAGGTGAATGCTGAATGACTAGCTAGTCGTCCTTGGAAGAGCTCGTCTGCGAGCTGCAGCCTGCGTTTGGGTGGCTCAGTCAAGCTCCACTTTCCAGGCAACACAGGCGCCATCCTGCACCCTCACCTCTCTCGTTGACTGATATCCGCGGACGCCAGGCAGCGTCTCACAAGCCATCTAGTCTGCCAAGAACCTGTAGAAGCAATCTGAGCTCAGGTAGGGCCGCCAATCGCTCTGGCTTTTCTATTTCTTCTCTTACACAACTTCATCGCTGGCTTGGGCGTGATTGCCTGGATTGAGCCTTTCCGTGAATACTGTCTCGCACAAACAGGGAAATTGCGTCAAGCACGATTATCAACACGTCTCACCTATTTACAACGTAATACACAGCTGCTCAAGACTTACAACATTAAAGCTTTCCGCGTTACTACCGATCTGCACTGCGCCGCAGCCCGCTCGCTCAACCACCGGCCTCAATCCGACACGCACCTGCAACAACGCCAAATATTCCGTAACAACACCAGTTTGTTGGCTCCCAGTACCTGACAAGCTATCAAAAGCGCGCCAACATGCCGAGGCGGCACTTCCAGGCCGACCTTCAAAAGGCCGCGGATGGCGTCTCGATTGCGGGCATCTCAAATGTACGCGCTGGTGGCGACGACGGCGAGTTCACATTCATGTGCATTGCAGATGGCGAGCAATTGGAGATCTCAGCCTTGGTTCCAGGTATGTCATTTTCTCGTCGGCGTTCGAACGACTAGCAAGGCACCTCCAGCGGTCCGATCGAGTCAACCAGCATGCCTACGCTGCCTTGGTCGAACATAGCTGACAAACTACACAGAAGTATCCGACTACCCCACTAGCCACACTTGCATGATCTTCGGTGCCGACAATGCCTCTGCTAGTGTCGCTGCCGCCCTTAGCGACATCGCCGATGCTGCCTTTGGGAAGACCGTTCCTCAGATTCTTGAGCTAGTTTCTACTAGACTGGAATCAACCGACCGCGATGGCGACCAGCAGATGCTCGACTCACAGGAGTTTGACGATTTCGACGAGGATGACGACGAAGAAGAAGAAGAAGAAGAAGAAGACGAGTACTTTCCTGGTGACGAAGACATGATGCCGAAACCGCAGCTCGCAAACGGTAGTAGCGCATTCCAGGGTGGTGGCCATACGGAAGCTACATCTGCCTTCCGACAACGAATCCGGAGTGATCTCTTAATCGCCAAGAGTGAAGGATTCAAGGTTGGACATCTTGGAGGCTTGATGGATGGCCTTGGTTGTTTTGTCTCTCTTTCTATCCGCATCTCCAAACTCGGCATCTCGGAAGAGGCTATGCAAGCATGGCAAATTGAGCCGACAGAGTACCTCGTCGCAGCCTTCCAATATTCGTCAGGATACAAGAGCATGGACGACTTGAGGTCTTACGATGCGCAGCAAGCTCGACGAAGCTTCGGTATCCGTGTCGGCGTTTGTACGACATATAAGCCAACAATGCAAGAAGCGATATCAGCTTTCACAATCTTGAGCAAGGATGAAGAGAAGCAACGGGAAGATTCGCAAGGCGACTCCCAGAATATCTCGTCAGGACTTCCCAAAGGCTTTCGAAACTCATTCATCTCACAACCTCTAAACGAGCTGTTAGAGCAGCGCTTCCACATGCTCCTAAAGTATCGTTACGGAGGCATGCCATGGCAAGGCTCCGAGTCATTTTACAACGACCAGATCCTGAACGCATCACTTACGGATCAGGATGCATCGCAAGACAAGTACTACGAAGACGAGCGGATTAGTGATGCGTGGCCAAAGATTGTTACTGATGACCACATTACCTCTTCGGTTGGCCAGGAGCACTCCCTACCGCTTGTAGGGATGCAATTTGTGCTACGACATTTTGTTCGATGTACCGAGTTCTGTCTGATCTGCTTCAGTAGGATGCCCGACGACCTACAAGCGATCAAGCCTTATGTCTGTGACAATCCGCTATGTCTATATCAGTATATGTCGCTAGGCTTCGGCCCAAGTATCGAGCATGAGATCTTATCACAGCCGAAAGTTGTTGACCTGCTCGTCAGCTTCTGTTACGCTAGTGCGCGTGCAAGCAGGCTTAGGGAATTCCCTACCGGTCTCAGCCTGGCCGTTCCACCTCCAGTGTCCAACGATACGGATTATGTCCAGGTTCAACTACCACGAACCTGGGCATCCCCTGCCGACACTGCACAACCAGTACCTCCGCAAGCCAGTACACCACCACCAGCCGCCTTGAGTATGCGATTCAAAGCTGCCTCTCTTGAGATGCTATTCGATGATGCGAGGCAAACCTGTCCTGTATCGAACGGCCAGTGGATCGTGATTCGAACAGACGATAACCCGAGTAAGACGCTACATTGTCGCGTGATTGATGCGTCACTTTACCCGGCTGTAAAGGTGTCAAGTCCTATCATCCCAGTAATTGGAGGAGGGGTTCCGAACGATCCATACGCTATACCACGCCCAGCTTCATCGCAACAGCAGAAGGTATCGGCTCCACCACCAGGTTCAGATACGGAGTTCAGATCTGCAAGCTTTTATATCTACAACCAGAATTTCGATGACTTGAGTACCCTAGAGAAGCCGCAGGCTATCGCGGCGCTGCTTGATCTCTTACCACCTGTTCAAGAAATGAGGAAGTATCTTCTGCGGAAGTCACAGTCTACCTTGAATACTTGGGTTGATCGTCTACCCCCCGCTGTTCTTGGGATACTGCGCTGGGTGATCGCGTCAAATCGGGCTTGCATTCTACAGGTCGACAGCGAAGAAGACGCATCAAATGGTCGTAGTTCCGAGGAGCGTCTATATGGTATGGCAGGTTGGGCGCAGTTCCGGTTTGCAATGGGTGCTCCTGACAAGGAGCGCCGATTTATCCATGCGGTGCAAGAGACAACCCAGCGGCTTAGCCTCAAATATCCCACTCTATTCGCATGGCATGGCAGTCCTATTTACAACTGGCACACCATCATTCGGGAGGGACTTCACTTCAAGGAAACTGCCCACGGTCGAGCCTATGGACATGGTGTTTACCACGCTCCTGATGTTCATACTAGCTTAGGCTACTCCGCATTCGGTGGCATTTCCTGGACAATGAGCGAGCTGAAGGTCCAACAGACTTTGGCTCTCAATGAAATTGTCAATGCTCCGGCAGAGTTTGTGAGCCAAACTCCGCATCTAGTGGTTGCTCAGCTCGATTGGATCCAGACACGATATCTCTTCATTAAATCACGCGAAGACACTGCAGCAACCACAGAGCCAGGCAACAAGCCGCTTCTATGCGTGGAGCAGGACCCAAGCCGCACGCCTCGTGGTGTAACGGGTAATCTCGTCATACCGCTACATGCTATTGCTGCCTCTCGACGTCCTAAGGCGAAGGCTACCCGGGTAGATGGTACCCTACCTACAAATGGACCTTGGCTGACAGATGCGCAGAGACACAAGCGGCAGAAAGCTTCTGGAAAGACGCAGTACGATCCCATTGAAATTGAAGACGATGACGACGGAGCCAGTATTGCAACTCTCGACGAGGACCGCATCATTTTCGAGGCTGATGACGAACACAAGTCGGTCCAAGAAGTTGACCCTCTTCCCACACCAAACTCTATTATGGGCGACAAGGGCAAGTCGAAGATGGCCTCGATAGCGTCGTTCTCGTCGAAGATCTTTGGCAAGTCATCATCTAGCAAGCCTCTCACCGACTACGTCCCTGGCACCCTGGATTACACAAAACTGCCGATGCTTCAGATGCCTGCATGGGCAACAACCGCTGCTACCAGGCGTTTGATGAAGGACTTCAAAGACATCATCGACATCCAGAACAAGGAGCCGCCGCACGAACTCGGCTGGCACATCGACGAAGACAAGATGGACAACATCTACCAGTGGATAGTGGAACTGCACTCATTCGATTCCACTCTGCCACTTGCAAAAGACATGAAGAGTAAGGACGTCAGGAGCATCGTTTTGGAGCTGCGTTTCGGTAAGGACTACCCCATGAGCCCGCCATTTGTCCGAGTCATCCGACCTCGCTTCCTCGGCTTCCAACAAGGTGGAGGTGGTCACGTCACCGCAGGTGGTGCCATGTGCATGCAGCTTCTTACCAACGATGGCTGGAGCGCGGTCTCCTCAATCGAATCTGTTCTTCTCCAGGTCCGCATGGCTATTTCTAGCCTGGATCCCAAGCCCGCCCGTCTACAAGCAGGTGCCCCAGTGGACTATGGTGTTGGCGAAGCGGTCGAGGCGTATATGCGTGCTTGCGCCGTGCATGGTTGGACTGTCCCTGCTGGCTTCAAAGAGATGGCTTATGGTGGATCTAGCGCTGGGGATTACAACCCAATCTAGAAGAGTCGGAGCGTGCGTATTTCAAGGACGGAGTCAGAGCACCGAATTATGACAGTTTTGCGAGCATTGTTCGCTGGCAGCATGGAGTTCACAGATCATGGAGCGAGATAAGATGCCATGTGGGTTTTCAAATCGCAATGAAGTGGGATTTTGATTTTTGTTAGAGGAGTTTCGGTGCATAGCATGGCTCACGGAGAACGGCATACGATACCTTTTGAGTTTTGCATCTTGGCGAGGTCTACGTGCAGTAGAAAAGTAGCAATCAAGTGCTTCGCCAATAGCTTCGTATAACATGTGATGGTGTGACGTGAGTCAGCTCAGAACAATCGGACTACTTCGTACTGGGTATCATTAACGTTAGAATATTGAAAAGTGAAAGTCTCTACAATCCACTACATGGACTCTATCCAACTTCCCGCAAGCCAGACGCCTGCACAGCCTACCAGCACCGCGGCTCCGTAGGCTTGCTTTGTCCACCCTTGCTCTTCATCCACTTTCCAAGCACCTTCTCTCCGTGCACTGTGTGAGACCTGTTCAGAACTAACGTTCTCAACACTTTGGTCATGCGATTTCGCCATCTTGACCACACTTCCCGCCTCTCGTACCCATCCTGTCTCGTTCCTCCCCTCTACTTCTACATTCTGCACATTGCCGAAGAAATCCATGACTCGTCTCTCCCGTGCCGCCTGCTCTCCTCCTTCGAAGAGATCGTACCGTATACCTGGGTGACTGTGAATCTTCTCCTCGTCGTAGCTGTCGAACAGATCGCCCATTGTCAGTTTGGAAGTCGGATCGCGGACTTGCGTTTCCAAAAACTCCAAGTTGTAGTATGTGTAGCGGTCGATAACCGCGACGCCAACGTCGTTGTCGGCGTGGTGTGAGTAGGAAGATTGGTCAATCTCTGAGGAGCCGGTTGCGAGGATGTTGGGAGAGTAGAATTTGGAGTACATGGTGTTGGCTTGGCATGTGTCTATCATGAACAGGATTTCGTGGTAGCTGGGACATTGATTAGCAGGGTGGTCTATGAGTGTGATAGAGGAAATGGACATACCGTTTCTTCTCCCACATCTGTCCGAACGCATCTGCGAGATCGAATGCACTGATCTCCTCTGCGTCTTGAAACTTGAGAAATTCGTTTCCGCCATGGCCCGTCATGTATACGAGGATGTTACTCCGTTCGTCCGTCATCAGCCTCTTACTCCGCGGCATGTCCTCTCCCACTCTGTCCGTCATCAATCTGATGAAATTTTCAACCGTGACTTCGTATCCCCGGTAGTCTACCTCGATGTTGTCACCGTAGAGGTCTAGCGCGCGGTCTGCGTTGTTGTAGACGGTTCCAGGGAAGGCGTTACGAGGGTTGCACGCCATGTCGTCAGGCAGCATGAGGATGATTTGCGAATCGGGGATCCCGAGACGCTTGACGGTGCGATATAAGGAGAGTACATTGGCGAGATGTCGGTAGTTGAACCAGAAGCGTGATGTCGAGACGAGGACGGCCCAGTTGGATGTATGTTCGCTAGCGACGAAAGGAGCTGCCAGTAGAGGCAGAAGCGCGGTGGAGAACTTCATCGCGAAGTCGGTATTGATAGTAGATCCCTGGGAGGTTTGCACAGTGCTTGGAGTGGTATGCGGACCCGCGACGCGCCCCTAGTCTAGCAGTCCGCGATGCACGTTAGAGTGTTGGCCATCTGACAAATCGGAGATAAGCAATCACTCCGCCAATGATATCCGGCTATCACGTGTGGAGCTTTGCACGCTAGCCGATCACCTTGCATCATCGCGTGCACATGCTCAAGCACGCCATTCCATGTCAGGGCTCCGTTATCTTCCTATCTGGACATCCTGATCTTCTTCTTCTCTTCTTGAATGCTTCCTCGTCCGCACGCTGGCTGAGTCGATTCAGCTCCAGAATATCTCGAGGATGGCACCAGACCGGGGATCCGCACCGCTGGAAAATGAAAGAGGAGGGCATGGTGAAGAGACGGATGATCATGCGCTCGGCCGCAGCAGATCGGGAGCCCGCAAGTACCTGGCTGAACAGGCGTCGCAGCCACAGAACTTTACGCTCCGAGGTGTTTTGGTAGGCTTGGCGATTGGTGTGGTGATTTGCTTCTCGAATATGTACTTTGGATTGCAGACTGGTTGGGTTTCTGGCATGGCTATGCCTTCTGCTCTGATCGGGTTCGCATACTTCAAGGTCGTTGCAAAGACACTCAAGTTGCCATTTACGCCGGTTGAAAATGTTTTGGTTCAATCAGTTGCGGGATCGGTCGGCACCATGCCTCTCGGATGTGGATTCGTAGGAGTGATTCCTGCCCTGAACTACCTGTTGAAACCTGAAGAAAACGGACCTTTGGATATAAGTCTATGGAAGCTGATCGTGTGGTCTGTGGGCATCTGCTTCTTTGGTGTTGTGTTTGCGGTACCACTGCGGAAAGAGATGATTATCCGAGAGAAGCTAAAGTTCCCGAGTGGGACTGCGACTGCTCTTCTGATCAAGGTGCTCCATGGAGATGAAAAGTCCAAGACGATGATGGTACGCGAAGGGATTCAAGATAGGGATGACCAGTTCGATGACGGAGAGGAGGCACAGGGCCTACTACAAGGTTCAAGCGCGCAGCGGGAAGAGCATGATCTTAGGCCGTCCATGGACGACAGCATGAAGGATCCAGATCAAGAGCTTGGAGAAGATGGGGACTGGAGATCTAAGATCAGATTGCTGCTCATCTCTTTTGGCGGATCCGCACTATACACTGTCGTATCGTACTTCATCCCGCAGCTCCACGACATACCCGTTTTCGGTCTTCCCTTGGCGCAGAACTGGCTCTGGACTTTGAACCCTTCGCCTGCGTACGTGGGTCAGGGTATCATCATGGGTCCTGCTACGACGCTTCATATGCTCCTCGGTGCCATCATAGGCTGGGGCATCCTTTCACCACTTGCCAAGCACAAAGAATGGGCTCCAGGGCCGGTGTCAGACTGGACAAACGGATCAAAAGGCTGGATAGTCTGGATATCTCTTGCCATTATGCTTGCGGACTCCCTTGTTAGCCTGGGGTGGCTTCTTTTGCGTCCCGTCATCACAGTCGCAAGAGCTTATTACCCTACTGCAAAAGAAAATTTCCAATCGCATACTTGGAAAGAGATATTCACGCTGAACATCACATCCAAGCCACAGTACACTCAGCTCAGCGATGGCACGTCAGCGAACCCGTTGGCAGCGATCAAGCAACATCTCGCTGAAGGTGCCGAGCCGGATGCCCCGCCTGAGCATCTTGTTTCGAACCGTACCACTATCATCGGTCTAATTGCTTCGCTAGTTCTTTGCGTCGCTGCTGTCCATATATCATTCCCAGGCCTCATTCCCTTTCGGCTTACCCTGCTATCGCTCGTACTTGCGCTCGTCCTATCCATTATGGGTGTCCGCGCACTTGGCGAAACAGATTTGAACCCCGTTTCTGGTATCTCGAAGCTCACTCAACTCGTCTTCGCGCTCGTCACGCCCACCACTGGGCCTGGTGCCAAGAATGCGGTCATTATCAACCTTGTTGCAGGCGCCATCTCCGAGTCTGCTGCACTACAAGCAGGCGATCTACTACAGGATCTCAAGTGTGGTCATCTGCTAGGCGCAGCGCCGAATGCGCAGTTTTGGGGCCAGATGATCGGTTCAGCATTCGGTGCGGTGTTATCTGCTGTTGTATACAAGCTGTACACAAACGTATACACCATCCCCGGTGGCCTGTTCGAAGTGCCGACAGGATACGTGTGGGTCTTTACTGCGCGATTGGTGACAGGCAAGGGCTTACCGCCAATGGTCAAGGAATGGGCTAGTGGAGCGGCTGTCATATTCGCCGTAGGTACTATGATCAGAGTTTGGGGCAACAACAGAAAGCAGAGGGGTTTGAGTGGATGGTGGATCGACTTCGTGCCTGGTGGAATCGCTGTCGCTGTCGGTATGACTTGTCACATCCCTTCCAAAATCTCACCAACTAACTCACCGTGCAGGCATGTACAACACTCCATCTTTCACGTTGGCGCGTACAATAGGCGGCCTGCTCAGTCTATGGTGGCGGCGATGGAAGGGTCGAAGCGAGACACCTATCATCGTGCTTGCAAGTGGGTTGATCCTTGGCGAAGGACTGTTTAGTATCGTGAACTTGTTACTGGCAAGTTTAGAGGTACCTCATTTGTAGGAACGTTCGTCGACTAGTCAGATCAGGTTGGTTGTGGTGCAACCTGATGTTCAATACATCTTACGTGTTCATTTGAACAGGCTCAGTTGCATTGACATACTCGTCGCTCCATCATATTCGAATCTCCATTACTTCATGATCTATTAATGCCTCCTAGCTAGGCTTTGCGTCTACACGTTTGCATGATCTATGTTACAAGAAACGAGCACCTCGGAAAAGAACAGCGATTTATACAATACCTTCCTCCTTTTCTCTCCTTATGTGCTCTCTTCTCGCTCGCATCGCATTCCAAGGCGTGAGCTGCTTCAAGCCCAGCCACGGCGAATTGATGGGACTAGGCCCTGTATATATGAAGATGTCGTAAAGGAAGCCACCAAACGCACAGCCAAGGAAGGGCGCTACCATTGGGATCTACATGAATTAGCAGATGTTATTGATATTGTCGGAAGACGTACCCAGAAGTAGTAGCCGCCAGCGGACCACACTTCGTGACCATAGCCAACAGCATACGACATCAATCTTGGGCTGAAGTCACGAGCGATATTAATTGCATAACCAGTCTGCCAGCCAAAGCAGGATCCGAGGCCGAAGATTAGGAAGAACAAACAAAGAGGAAACCATTTATCGGACTGTATGATGGTCAGCATCATCACACATTACTGCTATCTGTCGTACCTTTGGGACACCGTTGTTGCTCGGGTCCTTCAACGCGAAGATGACAAACATCAGCAATGTACTTGCGATGAACTCCGAGAAGAACTGGCTTGTTTTTGTAAGGAACGGCTGTGGATATGTGCAGAATATTGCTGCTGTAGCCTTCTCGGCAGGAGGCACTGTTCGCATTTTTCCACCTTCAAACCAGTCGATGGAGCTAATGTAGTTTGCATATACGATACCGGATCCAACGAAACCACCTAGCATCTGCGCAGCGAAGTACATTGGGAACCGCCGCCATGGTAACTGGCGGTATATGCAGTTGCTGAGGGTAATGGCTGGGTTGAGATACGCCCCAGAGTCGCCTGCCACGTACAGTCCAAGCATGACGCCTAGGCCCCAGCTGCTTGTTGTTAGTATGCTTTGCCATCTTTCCCAAATCAGCACTCAACTCACCCCCAGTTTATTGATTGATACTGCCCGAAGCCGTTGCCTCCTGGAGCAGTAGTCTGACCAGCTGATAACAAGACTTGCGCAACCGCTCCATCACCGAACATCACCATGATGGCAGTGCCCCAGAACTCAGCAAACGGCTCCCTCATCACTGTCCTTATGCGCGACCATAGCAACTCAGATGCTGCCCCATGATCATGCTCCTCATCGATGGGTGCCTGGGGATGCAAGCCAAGTACCGATCGCTTTCGTTGAGCGCTCGACGATGTTCGATTAGGCGAGAGCTCTGAGTTGGTAGAATGCGACGAATACTGTGTCGGCGCCTGAGTCAGAGGTGTAGCGCTCGTTCCAGACCTGATACTATCTAGGCAGTTCTCGGAATGATCGTCTGCCCAGTCGCGTGTGATTGACGGCCCTGGGGCCATTGGTCCTCGAGTGGTCATAATGGAGGGACGTCAAATGCAACACTAGATGATGATAGACTAACACAAAAGCCTCTTGGCCTCGATAACGGTACCAACGTGAGAAGAGTGCTAGCAGATGCACATAAACAGCCTACTCAGCGGACCATGGCTGCTTAAGCACCTCATTCCATACCCGCGGCTCCTATGCTAGAAGACGTCACAGCATAATCCCTCATCGCGATGACAACGCCATTGGAGGACGATCTCGTACTTCCCCTCATTAAACTAGTGAGATCTCCAGCTTGGGGTACGATGCCGCGCGCCGTCAGCTTGGGACGTGACTGTTGTGCGCCAGAAATGACGTCTGTCAAGCCTCGGGGCGTTATTTCCGTAAGCAACAAAGCGGAAACTTATCCCTTCACTGGATTAGATGGTGATGAGGTTAATTTGTGATGACTCGAGAGAGGATTTACAAGTATAATAATACAGTGGATGTTAAGATCATTGTTTTGATACTGCGTTATTCCCGATGGTAGAAGTGTGGGGAGCTTTTGTGGATTTTCTGGGGTGCGTCGGCGATCGCGATGCCCAGTTAGCGCCAAGTTTGGCTATCTGCCTAGGTAATGTTCGACTCCGATCTGCCTCTCGCAGTTGTACAGGACACGCAAGTAAAACATCGCCCTCCTTACCATCAAACTTGCGGAAACTGTCACAGACGAGGCTGTCGACCTCAAATCTTCCATCGTCGTCGCCTACCATCCTATCATGTTCAGGGGCTTGAAGCCATTGACTCTCCCGGATACCCAACAGCAATTGGTGTCGAGGGGGCCGTGCATGATATTGTTGAACATAGCTTCGCCGGTGGAATCTTCGATATTTTTGAACGGAGGCTCGCCACATAGAGTGTACCAGAGGACACCGCCAAAGGGCCATATATCCTCATTAGAGCCATACGAGTAGTACATCTTAGCACCACGCCGGCGCTTAGTGCCCTTCTATTCGTACAAGGTGTCCCTTCAGAGTGTTGTGTTTCGCGGTGGATCCAACTGCTTCAGGGTCCAAGGGACGCATAATCTTCTCGTCTTCCTTGTTCTTCATTACTTGTTTGGTACCGTCTTATGTCTAGACCTCACCTTTCTCTGGATCTGAAAGAACCGAGTGGAAACGACAACGTAACGCCACAGCTGGAGTGCATCACAGGAGGGTTTATGAACACTGGATGGCTATGAATGAATATGAAATATACTAACCAGTTACCTACCCAATAACCGCATATAACACTCTGTCACACCTTCGGTGAGCGCCATCGTTCAACTGCAGTCATCAGTATTGGGGACCAGCAGAGCTAGTATCTGGACTGCTGAGCAGTATATGGACCGCTGAGCAGTATAACGACCAGCAGGGCTAGTATAACGACCAGAACGAGTCTAGTATAATGACCAGAGCGAGTCTAGTATAACGACCAGAGCGAGTCTAGTATGAGGACCAGCAAAGCTAGTATTATCACGATTCAATCATCAAGTGTCTGCAGTGAGCCAGAAAGCGACATCTTTCCAATCGGTACTCACTTGATTAGGGGCGGTGAGGGGATAGATGCACATGAAACACTCTTCCAGGGAGCCATCGGTCGACACGTCCATGGTACAATGCGTATACAGAGGCCATCAGCATGGACGCATGAATCGCACGCGAAGTCGGGGTTACCACCGGCCCGTTTGCAATACTCGCGACTGTGCCCTAACAACCGTGAGAACACGCGATTTGTTTTTTCTCCTCAGTGTAAATGTCCAGATTTCAAGTGATACGACCATAACGCTCTCGGTAGTCTTTGTGAAGGCAGAGCTGTTGTGTCCCAGCTTCATAGCGTCTTTGATCGATACTGAAAGTCCCGCAATTAGCCGACATTACGTGTTGTCTTTCGGTAGTTGAATATACTGGATTTGTATAATCTCATTGGCAGTCTGCCGCATATTTTGGGGCGATTCCGGGCTTGGTTTGCTATGTGCCGTTTGAATTAATTCTGGTCACTCGTCGATGTCTGGACGTCGTGTCAAGTTCGTCTGCGGAGTCGTTCTGCTGGTCGTTGCAATTGCGGAGCAACAAAGGGCTTGTTCGTGATGCTAGCCGATAGCATCTCCGGCTCAACGTCAATAGTAGACTGATCAGCTGGCTTGGTCGTATTTGCTGCCGTGTCTTCATTCGCGATCCTCATCATTGTCAAGGACAGTTTGATCAAAAGGTTGTCGTCGGAGTCTGGACCGCCTCCTTCGGTGGCGGCTTTCCTTCAGTCTGCGAATTGTTCTGAATCTTATCTGAATGTATAGAACTTGAAGATTTCGATGTCGGCATTGGTTGCATGTCATCGCCCTCGCTTTGTGCTACTCGTTGTGCCGGCTTCGATGTCTTAGCGACACCGGACTCTTGCGTCCGCAGCTTAGGTTGCTTCAAATTGGACAACATTCGCACAACCTCTTCGTGTGTCTCTTTTGCCGCTTTCTCCGCCTCAACACAGTCGTACTTCTCGTGTACCAAGTATTTCGAGTTGGGGATCGCCTGTATCTGATCTATGACTTCTGGTACGTGATTCGCATCGTGTTGGAGCGATTTCTCGAACTGTTCATATGCTTCAAGCTCCTCTTCGGTAACCTTCCAATCTGTGTTGTTTGTCGAATCCATGAACTCGTTTGCCTTCTGCATGGCTTCGTCTGCCTTCCGCATTACCTCGTTGAAGGTTATTTCATTCTTCTCCGGCTTCATTATCGGGACATTTGCTTGTAGCGGGATTACTGGCTGTTTCGCATTTGGACCGGATTGACACGGTAAATCTTGTAGTGGCGAATTGTGTACGGGCTGATTCTGCATGAACGAATTCTCCAATGGCTCTCCATATTTGAGCTGATCAGTTGTTGGCTGGTTTGAACGTGATTGGTTAGATAGTGTCTGATCAAGGTTGGCAGCGTGGTCAACTGGTGAATTGTGCTGAGTTGGGACGGTTTGATGCAAGTTTGGCGAGTTCAGCGCGCTTGGCGACTGCACAGGTGTATTGTGATCTGAGCATTGGTATGGAGCGTTATTGTAACACTCTGAAGGAGAATTTTTTTGGCCCTCGGTATGCTGTGGATTAGCCATGGCAAGGGTGAAGAATAGTGACGATCGGAAAGTGGAAGGTTATACTGTCAGCGATCTTTTTGGTGCTTAGTCATTCACGCGTACTCAGGTGTTGTCTGACGCCATTGCCCCGCTGCCCGGAGGCAGCTGCCACAGGCCGCATTCTACCAAACTTTGACTCATTTTCTAACTACGCAACACACATCGGAAGATTCGCGCTGCACTCCCGTCAAGTAGAACGCACATACAACTTCACATCCCGTAGGACATTATGGCGAAAAAGGGCGCCGCTGGTGGTGGCGAAAACTCCAAGAAAGCACAAGGACAAGCACGCAAGGCTGACGCTGCCGCATCGAAGCAGGCTGCAAAGAACCAACAAGCAGAGAAGGCAGAGGCAGAGGAGTGGAGCAAGGGCGCAAAGTCGAATGCGAAGGCGTAGGCTGCACCTTTGTCACTACCTGTGCAGTAGCTAACAGATCGCAGCGAGGCAGCAGCAGAAAAGGCCGCTGAAGCAGCCCGTAAGAAGGCTGAAAAGGAAGCGCTGCTTCGCGAAGAAGAAGCTTCTCTACCCTCAAAGCCCAAGGGCAAGAACCCCAAAGCCGAGAAGAAGCCCCGCGGCATTGACTCGGCGCTTGGCTCTTTCGACGCGAAGCCTGGCGCTCTCAATGCCACCGGTATCGATAACGCCCTCGACGCTCTGGACATCACAGGCAACAGTCAAGACAAGGTGGATCGCCACCCTGAGAGGCGCTTCAAGGCTGCATACGCTGCGTTTGAGGAGCGAAGACTGGAGGAGATGAAGGACGAGAAGGGTCTGCGACGACAGCAGAAGATTGACCAGATCCGCAAGGAGTTCGAGAAGCACCCCGACAACCCATTCAACCAAGTCACTGGGTCCTACAATATGACCAAGGAGGAGATGGCCGCGGTACGGGAATCGGAGAAGGACAAGAAGGAGAAGAGGCTTGTGGGGGTGTAAATTGTGTGGCTGTGTTCTTTTCGCGTGCTATTCACATTCGGGGCGTTCTGGGTAGACCTGGGACGAGACGCCTCAGCGCATGATTGCTAGACGGGCCGAGGCATATCCTGAGCGAGGTTTGGCTAGACTGCGCCTCACGAACGACACCATGGGTCTGTAATTTGACCTGCATCTTCAACAATCTCTTCTGCTGCTTTTGCCTGTGACGATCTCCACGGTCTTGGCACCACGATAGCCCCGCATCATCCCCTAGCTATGCAGGTACAAGTACGCGTCTAGCTGATCTTCTATGGTAGTGCATGCTGGTGCGATTAGCTGTGACGTTCGTCGTGAGAGTATGGTAAGCGACGTGTCTTTTCTTAGCGACTAAACAGCGACAGCAAAAGCACCTGTGCTGCACGGCCAGCGAGCACAAGGGATCGACCGAGTCCAAATATGAAGGGTAAGGCGCCCAGACAATATACAGAGGCGCCAAAAAGATCAAAGGCCAGAAAAGCAACCAGCCGCCGCGCTGAAACATGCATGCTAGCTAGCCATTGGCTACGACTAATTCTGTTCCTGCGTTTCGAAACGCCCGCTTACCCAATCCCTGCTCTCACCCGCGCGCTCCTCCCCCGACTTCATTCACCGAAGAAATGGGTCCACGCGAGTCAGATCTGTAGATAATGCCTAGCCCCGTCCTTCACTATGGCTGCTTTTCTCTCACTTCACATTCTGCCTGCAGCTGCGGTGTATACAATCGTTACTTTCCTTCCTTTCTCTCTTTCGACTTGTAGTCGCTTACCTTCTTTTGACCTCTACCCATTCGTTTCTCAACCAACATGAAGTACTTTACTACTGGAGCTGCGCTCCTTGCTACTTTGACTGCAACCGCCGGCGGTGTCAAGCTTGACCCGGAGGATGAGGGTGAGGATATTTTTACTGATTACAATTCCGGAGCTGACTTGAATAGCGTCCATTCTCAGCGCTACTCGGCAGTATGCGTACGGTCTGATGTCGATGTACCAGGGCAACGCCACAGGTGTATCCAAGGAAGATATAGGCATCTGGCCCCAGCCCCACTACTGGTGGGAAGGCGGTGCGGCATGGGGTGGCATGATAGAGTACAGCCAGTTTTCGGGAGACGATTCGCACGTCAAGACTCTCCAGCAGGCTCTGACTGCCAACTATGGCCCCGACAACGACTTCATCCTGTCTTACCGCAAGAGCCAAACTGGCAACGATGACCAGGCTTTCTGGGCGCTTGCCGTTATGAGTGCGCTCGAGTATCAGTTCCCTGATCCCGCTCAGGCGCCCGCGAGCTACCTCGAGGTCGCAACAAACGCCTTCGAGAACATTGTTGGCCGCTGGGACGAGACTTCCTGCGACGGAGGCCTCAAGTGGCAGATCTACCCTGAGAACGCATACGGTTACAACTACAAGAACTCCATCTCCAACGGATGCGCTTTCGCTCTCGGTGCACGCCTTGCCCGCTACACTGGCGAGCAAAAGTACGCCGACTGGGCTGTGAAGATCTACGACTGGACGAAGAAGGTTGGCCTCATTACCGACAAATACGAGGTGTTTGACGGGACAGATGACAAGACCAACTGCGCCAAGGTCGCAGACGAGACTCAGTGGACTTACAACAACGCCATGTTCCTTCACGGATCAGCCTTCATGTACGACTACACTAACGGCGACGACACCTGGAAAGAGCGTACATCGGGCTTCCTGGACCACGCCGAGTTGCTGTTCTTCCGACCTTTTGAGAACGCCACGGACATCATGTACGAGTGGGCTTGCGAGACAGGCGAGAACAACCGCCCCTGCAATCTCGATCAACAGTCCTTCAAGGCATACCTCTCGCGCTTCATTGCCAAGACTGCAATGGTAGCTCCCTTTACCAAGGAAAAGATCGTTCCATTCCTGAAGGCTTCTGCGGTCGGTGCTGCCAAGTCCTGCTCTGGTGGCCCTGATGGCGCTACATGCGGCAGCAAGTGGTACACTGGAAGCTGGGACGGAACCTCTGGTGTCGGTCAACAGCTATCAGCCTTGGAGGTCACTCAGGCTCTTCTGATGATTCAGAAGGGTACTCTTCCTGCGAAGAACAACAGCGCGCCGAAGCCATTGACTAGCGCCACCCCCGAGTCCAGCTCGACACCCGCCCCTTCATCCGCTACTTCTGTCTCCAGCCAGGTACCTGCTACTAGCGAAGTTGCTGCTACATCCAGCGTAGTTGTCGAGGCCCCTTTGTCGAGCAAGATCCCATCCAGCGAGGCGCCGTCTAGCGAGGCTCCCGAATCGGTCTCATCGAAGATTCCCGAAGCAGTTCAAGCACCTGGTTCGACCGTGGTGGTTTCTTCGGTAGTCGTTGTTACAAGCACATCGGCTGCGAGCTCTCAGCCATCTTCTTCAGACAAGCCTGCTGGTCAGTCTAACGCTGCCGCGTCTGCTAGCTGCGTCCGCAACGTGACCAGGACTGTGACTATCTCGCGCGCTTCTTCAACAAGCAGCTGCACACCTAGTGTGACCGAGACTGTATACGTTCCGGCAGCATCTACGACTTCAGGTCTCCTGGTGGACTCTTCTCCTGCCCCCGTTGTACCGCCTGTCTCTACGACATTGATCTCAGCGCCACCTGCTAACAGCAGCTCGCCCAGCTCGACATCCCCAGCGGAGTTCCTCGGCGCTGGCTCTATGCTCACCAGCAGCAGCTCGGTTCTGGCTGCCGTAGTAGCCGCAATGGTCTTCGCAATGTTGTAAGCACCAGTGCGCACATTGCCTCACATCTTCTTCTTCTATCTTGTACATATACCCTTATTGTTTTATAGACCACCATATTCCTGGGCCGCTTGACGGCATCTTACAAAATGTATATTGGTCCTTTTATCTGGCAGGATGCATACGTGACTGTTGTAATACTAGCTTGACGTTTGCGTGATATGATGGCAAATTTGAAAAATTGCAAAGTACGTACTGTCAAATCGCTTGATCGGTCTGGCATGTCTCCGGGGGTGACATTTTTCGGCGATGGGCGCTGGCGACTACCCCACTAGGGAAGGCCGCCAACAATTAACGTGCGATGACATAGGAACCATCCCACTACCCCAGCCCATATCTGCAACCCTCCACATATCCGAGCTCAACAACGAAATAGCGTTCCGGATACGCGCTGTTGAAAGCTTGTCATCCTCAGCAACAAAGCGTGCTGATCGGGTATCGGCTATTCACGTGTCCGCGCAGGATCGGAAGTTACTGTGGCCTGATGTTCTTCTACACGCGACATCTGTAGAGAAAGTGCTAGAACGTGAAGGTGCGTGACAACATGTCTCAGTCTGCACCTGCATGCTAACCAACGTGAATCTTGCAGCTCCCAACGCAGCTTCATTGTCAGCGACTGTGATTCGCAGTGCGCACATCCAAACCTCGTCGCCCCTCGTTCGCTATCGCTATCACCCCCGAACCCACATACGATCGCACACAGCCATAGGAGGCTACACCAACCTCGCTCTTTCGGTGGCGCATACCACCTCTCTCACGACCGCTGGTAGCATACTCGTGGTCTAGGCAGCCGCCATGGCGACCCAGAAGAGAGATGCGAAGGGCAAGAAGCTCGCTGTCATGAACAAATATGTTTACGACGCCTTCTTGTGGACGTTCTCGATCCTGGTGGAGCTCTTCTTCCGAGAAGTGCATCCCAGGAGTAGTTGGAAGGTGCCAAAGGAGGGACCGGTCATTTTCGTGTGCGCCCCGCATGCGAACCAGGTGAGGCACAATGCTATCGTGCTGCGCGACGGAGTATGCTAACGGATGGCAGTTTGTTGACCCCCTCATGTTGATGCGAGTTGTCAAGAAAGAATCCGACCGCCGAATCCAGTTCCTAATCGCCGATAAGTCGATGAAGCGCAAGTTCGTGGGTGCAATGGCAGGTTTGACAGGTGTCGTGCCGGTAGGAAGAGCCATGGATATGACGAAGCCTGCAGAGGGCAAAGTGTACCTCCCCGATCCCATCAACGATCCGACCCTTGTTCGCGGTGTAGGCACCAATTTCGAAGACCCAAAGTTCCAAGTCGGCGGCTCGATCGTATTGCCCAAAGTAGATAACAAGGCGGCGACCGCTGAGATACTCGAGATCAAAGGCCCCGAAGAGATCAGATTAAAGCGTGGCTTCAAGGGAGGTGTTGCCATGCAGCAGATGACTGGGCGAAATGACATGACCAAGGACGGCACATTTGTTGGCGGAGCCGATGCAAAGAAGGGTATTGCTGATGGTTACGAGGGAACTCCCTTCCAGGTTGCGCCCAAACTCGATCAAACGGAGGTTTACGACGCGGTTCATGCGGTTCTCCATCACGGTGGAAGCATCGGTATCTTCCCTGAGGGTGGTAGCCACGACCGCACAGATCTCCTACCTCTAAAAGGTGAGTAATCCAACAATCGTAGTCGGTCACGTACTAACAGCCCTAAGCTGGTGTTGCTATCATGGCGCTCGGTACAGTTGCAACGAAGCCAGACTGCAACTTGAACATCATTCCCGTTGGCATGAACTACTTCCACGCTCACAAGTTTCGATCAAGGGCTGTCATCGAGTTTGGTACGCCAATCCACGTGCCACCTGAGCTAGCTCAGAAGTTTGATGGACCTGGAAGACGTGAGGCCATCGGCGAGATGTTGGAGACTATTCGCCAAGGGCTCATCTCTGTTACTGTTACGACACCAGATTACGATACTCTTATGGTACGTTCAACACGCTCCCACATGCTCTATCAATACTGACTCTTCTCAGGTCATTCAAGCTGTACGCCGCCTCTACAACTCCAAAGGCACCAAGCTCCCTCTCCCTAGGATTGTCGAGCTTAACCGCCGCCTTGTCCAAGGTTACGAACGATACAAAGACGACCCTCGCATTGTCGAGCTCAAGAAGGAGGTCACCACGTACAACGGCAAGCTTAAGGCGCTCGGCCTCCGGGATCACCAAGTGCAGTATGCGAAGATGCATCCTATTACGGCATTCGGCCTGTTCTTCTATCGTCTTGGAAAGCTTCTCTTCCTAAGTATGCTCGTCCTTCCTGGAACGCTACTCTTTAGTTTGGTCTTTATCGTCACTAAGGTCGTCTCGATCAAGAAGGCGAAAGAGGCACTCGCCGCATCGAACGTCAAAGTTCAAGCCAGAGATGTCATGGCCACATGGAAGCTTCTCGTCGCCATGGCTGCCGCCCCAGCAGCCTACCTTTGGTACGTTTGCCTAGGACTCTATTGGTACTCCTACAACAACTGCAACGGTTACCTTCCTGCTGGCATCCAGAAACGTTGGCTCATTCTTCCTCAACTCGTTGTCTATATTACCCTCACATATGGCGCTCTTCGATTCGGTGAGGTCGCCATGGACATTTTGAAGTCACTGGGCCCCCTCTGGAAGATGATGAACCCCTTCTCCAACAGCGAACTCGTCAAGCTACAGGAGCGACGCGAGAATCTAGCCCAGCGTGTGAATGACATTATCAACGAACTCGGTCCGGAGATGTACGAGGACTTCCACTCCAAGCGTATTGTCGAGGATCCTTTTGTCAAGCAGGAGCACGACCGTACACCACCGCAAAAGTCAGACGAGGACGCGAAGACAGAAGCAGGCCAAGACATCGAGACATATGATTACCCTGCTTCACCTGGTTCCATTAACGAGATACCGCGCAACGAGTCGTTCCACGATCTTGCCAACCAAGACTTCTTTTCTAGTCGACCGCAGACGCCAAAGAAGAGCCGCAGCAGGAATAGCAGTAGTGCGAACTTGAGCGGCTTCCAGCTCAAGCCTTTCAGTACCATTGATGGCAATCTGGACGAGGTGAAGAGGAGGTTGACGGACGGTGTCAAGCAAAGGACAAGGAAGAGGAGGAGTAGCGGAGAGGGAAGCTGGGACGACGGTGAGGATGGCGAAGAGTTGACCATTGGCAGGAAAGACAGGTCGTATACCAAGTAGTTTTCAGAGGCGATGACAGTAGTTGGCGGGAGCGGTATGTTGGTTTTGCTTGTGCTTTAGTACTAAAGATACCACTTTCCTTTCTTCCAGTCGGTTGATATTGGACTTGTTATGCATGAATACGATTTGCTTGCTATGCTAAGTACTTTCCAAAGGTCATCGCTTGTACATGTCACCCTGCCTACAAATATGCCCCGAATCAATAAATAAACTTACATGGATATTCCCACCCAAAAATGCCATGTCATGCATGCAAACGCTGTGCCCGAAACCCCAACCTTGATTCCTTCAAAGTGGTATCTTGCCTCTGTACCAAAACCATATCGTCACCAGAACAGTAACACAAAGAAATCTCTCTACGTGGAAGACGGTGCACATCTATCCAACAACAGCCTTTTGGCTCAGCTTCTCCAAGAATCCACTCAAATCTTCTTTCTTAATCTCAATCACACACGCCTCGAAACTGTCCATGCGCACTCTGGCGCCCGTCTCTCTAACAACTTCTTGGAACGCGTTGCCGAATCTGTTCATTCCCGATCTTCTGTTGTCATCTTCATCTTCTGAATCGTCAGAATCGTTGTCCGAGGAGTCGTCTTCCTCCTCCTCGGATTCACTGTCATCTGCCACTTCATCTTCTTCAAGGCCAGCAGCGAGGTTGCGTGCAACACGCGCTTTGCGTCGTTTTTCCCTTGCTTCGGCCTTTTCGAGTTGTCTCGCTTCCTTCGCTTTGAGTTTCGCCTCGCGTTTCTGGAGACGCGACTTTGCTGATTCGGTGGCACCACCTCCTCCAAGACCAACGACGACGTACAGACCTCGTGAGTCATCCAGGCCAGCCATTACGAGCTCACTGCCTTTGTTCTTGCCTTTTGTGCCATTTAGCTCGACGATAGCTTCGGCAATCCAGAGAGCGAGTTTGGTGAGGGCACCGGGGTGGGTGAAGAGTTGGACATCAGGGCCTTCCTTCACGACAGCCATGCGGAAGGCGCGAAGATGGCGAATCTGCCTCTTCTCAATCAGGGCGGTTCCTGTACGGAGGATGGCACGGTGAAGGTGTTGAGCTGTGCTAATGTGCTCGACTAGCTTGTCTATGTCGCCCAAGGCATCGTATGCCGTCCAGAAGCGGCTTGTGATGTGTTCTTGGGCGAGATCTTGTTGTTCTTGAGTCGATGTCATCTCAGTGTGGTCGTTGGCTCCGACAAAGTTCGAGCTGTCCAAGGCAGATTGGTTGAGATTCTTTGCGTCGCCGACTTCGAGGATGGCACCCAGGACGACACCGGCGTCGATGGCGGAGAGACATGCTTTCCACCCCCAGCAGCGTACAAATCCCCAGCCGTCCTTCGGGTCGCCTGTGCTTGACTTTGGCGGCACGAGGCCGTCAAGACCGTATTGTGGAGCGAACTTCAGGAGGCGTTCTCGGAGGCCACGCTTGAGCTCCATGTCCATGTGTGTATATCTTTGCTTGCACTCGGTCAGCGAGACACCCATCTTGGCAAGAAGTTTGGCAAGTCGCTTTTGTCCTGCATCGCTCCAGATGTGTAACTTCGCGGAGAGGTAAGGCGAGTGAAGCATGCTCTCGTAAAGAGACCAGTGCCTGAGGAGGAGGAATCGTGGTTCAGGAGAGAGGCGGATAGACTTGTCTGTTGCGGAGAGAGCACTCGTGGGGATCACACCCCATACCTCGCCCAGTGTTGCATTACGAGATACACTTGAGGCGTCTGTGACAGGGTTCAGTCGTCGCACTTCGTCCCGCAAGACAGAGCGGATATTCTCTCCTCGGTTCCCGTTCCATCCAGCTGAACCGCCTTGTGCTGAGAGAGGGTTGAGGCCCACACCGCTTCCTGTCCGTCCGTATAGCTCCAGACTGCTGACACCAACGATCGCGTTCCATAGCAGGTCGTTGTCTTCGCGGCCAAGTTCTGATGCAAGGTTATATACGAGGGAAGAGACAGGGTCTGAGTAGGAGGTGCCAAGCCCGTAGTATTTGTCGAGGACGGAGGCGTACTTGTTACGCTTCTTGATCAGCTGCCTTCGTAGACTCTTCAACGACTTCTCCTTCGGTGCGGCTACCGATGGGGACGCAGAGCGGCTGCGAGAGTCCGAACGAGAGAAGTCAGAGGAGCCGCCTATTTGATTCGCTACCAGTAGTCCTCTTCGCCGTCTCGGTTCGGGTGACGATGGTATTGAGCCTCCCTGGGTACTGTTAGCATACTCCTCCTTCTAAACATTGAATAGACCCACTGAATTACTCCTCCGCCTTTGTGCTGGTCGCTCATCGTCTGTCATCTCATCCTCGGAGTCATCCTCCTCGCCCCATGACTTCCTCTTCTTTGGTGCTTGTCCAGACGACGGTTCCTCATCATCCTGGTCGTCCGAGTCATCGCTAATGTCGTCTTCCTCTCCCACCTCTGGCATCTCTTCAAGGCCGGCATATGCTTCACGCTCCGCCTGTAGCTCTTCTTCGATATCACCGTCGTCAAAGACTATGATTCCACCTCTTGACGACCGGTACGAGTGTAGGATCTTGCCCTTGTCCACCCCCGCTTGTCTCCGCACGAACTCTCCCGTTGCGGGGTCCTGACTTATGGGCGCGGCAAAGACGTTGGTAAGATTCCACGGCCGCCTCGCGTCCAAGAGCCAGACTTCTACGTCACCCGTTCCACCCTCCCCATTTTCATCCACATCCAGACCCAGTATCTCTTCCATGTCCACCATGCCTCCCACACCTAAGCATATGACCACGCCTCCGCTTCCGCCGTCTGTTGTCCGCATGGGCCGTACCAAGTCTTCTGCCGCTCGTGAGAGGTCGCCATATCCGGCTATGGGTTGTATTTTGTGGGGTATGTAATCGCGCTTCAGTAACGCGGTGAGTATTCGGCAGGCACAAAGCGCGTCTGGTTCGAGGGCGACAAGGAGCAAAACTGGCGGTGCGGCGGCATGTGTGCGTTTTATGAGGTTCTGGTATAGGTGGGCTATCAGGTTTCGCGGGAGGTACATGGCGGTGGCGGTAAAGTGGTTTGCCCTGCGTGCAGGTGTAGAGAAAACGCGCGGAAAGACGCGTCGGGAGGATTTGAGGGGGGACTGGTGGGGCGGTGTGAAGCTTATTGTATGCTCAGCATTTGTGAGGAGAATAATACAAGACGTGATTAAAAATAAAGAGTAGGGCAGAAGGGCAATTGGCATGCGTGAGTACGGGTGCTTGCACAGCTCGTGGTGGTGCAATATGGAGGACGGGCTCGACGCGTTCTGCGCTAGCCGCGGAAATGGCTTCGCTCGGACGCGCCTCTGACGTGAACATTCACTCTCATCTCGATTCCGATCGCGACTCGTCTCCTATATCTAATGTCATCGGCACCAAAAGACACTGGTCGCTTCGTCCGTTCTTAATTTGTCTTCCTGCGAGTTAATAAGGCATTAATTTTCACTTTGCTCTCTGAGAATACGCTCTCAACGCGTGCATACACGTCGTCATCATAGCCGCACAGCATCATGATAATTGTCTCAGATGAGTTTTTGTATTGGTTTTCTAGAGCTGAGAACAGAATTACGGAATGACTCCTTAGAAACGGTGCAGAAGTCATACAAGTATGTATGTGCTTCTCCAATACATCCGCCACTCCTGTTCCATTCTAAACTCGACAACTCGCTGTCCTTCGACCACTTCTTTAAGCACTAGAAGTTAGCAACTTCTCGTGTCGTGGATCTCTTGATTCCTATCAACACTGGCTCTCGTGATGGGGCCTGCGAGCTTTCATGTCCTCCGGACGAGGCACAGCAAGTCCGAAGTCACGGAGCAGAGAGTTAGCGTAGTCGTATGCTGTGTCCACATGCTTCTCATCGACTGCTTCGAGTTGGACTAGAGATGCGACGATGTCGTAACGGTGGTCGAGGTTCTTGCCGTGCGCATCGCCCCATTTGGTCAGACCCGGATTGACGACCAAAGCGACAATTCCTTCGTTTAATTCTTCTCCATCGGAGCCCGGGATGGACTTCATCGACTGTGGGTTGAAGTCGTCTCCATTTTTGGGGTAGGTAACTTGAAAGCGGGCGCGCTGGAACGACATGTGCATAGTCAACGCAAAGGCCTTGTCGACGATCTGATGGAGCTCAGAGACGTCAATCTGGGAGGAAACCGCTGCTAGGGCTATGTTCATGACTTCGACGACATTGTCTCGAGCATTTATCAGACTCTGCTCCAAGGGTTGGTACTTCTCCTTCGTCATTCGCTGTGTGATGATTTTCGGATTGACAATACCACCCACCAGCCTCTCCATCGTGGTGTAACGCCATGTCTCGCAGACTACGGACGGAGTTGGCCAGTCGTGGTCGGAGGGCCTAGCGAACAATACTGGCCACAGGCTCCTTAATGGCTCAATCTTGGTCCCAAACATAATGAAAGGGTCTCGGAAGACAAGATTGAGCAAGACGGACCAAGTCCATGCTTCGATCATGTATTTCTTCTGGACACGACTCATCCGCTCCCCTCTTGCGACGTTTTTCAGTAGGACGCCAGAATCCAGAGTTTCGATCACATTAACGTCGGGTTCGAGACGAATGCTGCGGCTCAACGTTTTGATAAGACCGGCAAGGTTGCGGTATTCTTGCGCGAAGTGCTCGTCAGTCATCGCTTCTCCCTTTTCGACTCCGGCAAGCAGCTCTCTCTGCAATGCAGCCTTTTGTTCACGCAGGCTGTCAGCCTGTAGAGCATCTGCGATTAGAGGGTCCACGACGATGTCGATTGTCTCTGCGGTCTGCTCGTCCCATTGAAGATCTCGACACTCCGCATATGGGAAAACAACTTTCTCGACGAGATAGTTGTATCGGGTGCTGGTGTAGTGGCTTTCCATTTCGAGGGCTTGTAGATGCTGATGAAGCTTTTCAATCTGCTCTCCAGAGATTTTTTTCTGCTCTCGAAGCTCACTACGCTCATCGCGCATCTTCTTGTATGCTTCTTTGATTCTTTCGTACTTCAAACGCAAGTTCTGGAACATGTCGTTCTGTTGTTCTAGCTGCTCTCGTAGCGGTCGTTCATGCCCATCGAATGTACGGTCGAGAGTGACAGCGATCTCCGTTTCGTTTCGAGCTGCCATCAGCCTGTCTACCGCTTGTATGCCCACGTCGTGCCTGTTGTTGCTATCGCTTTCGGAACGGCTATCGTTCTGGGGTGATTGGAAAGACACGGAGTTGCCCATAACTGCGGCATTCTGAAAACGGTTTGTAAGCAGGCGGAGACGAGAAGAGCTTCTGTCACTTACTGCTGCTGTGGTTGCCAGATCCCCTCTCACCATCTCTTCAAGTGTGTGAAGACAAGCAGTAATGTTGGGCAACGTTTGATACAGGTGCAGGGTAGGTCGCAAGCGTACGATCGCAGGAGGCTTTCCTCGGCGGTGTATCAGCGCAACAAGCGAAAGCGCTCTTCTGTTACGTTCACCTTCACCTTCACTTTAAGCCGAAAAATTTTCAGCTGTCCGCTGCTATTATCTCTACAATCGTTTTGCACAAACACACCAACCTTTACGCGAGAATGAAATCCTTCTTCTTGCATACGCGAACAGTCGTTCATCCACCATGATGGGTAGCAGGCTAGTGATAGGTCTTGACTATGGCTGCACCTTTACTGGTAAGTTCTGGGTTCCAATTTTTGACAATCTGGATTCGGACTGACAACACAGGTGTCGCCTTCTGTGAAACCTCCGACACAAGCGTAGCCGAAAAGATCATTGAGGTCATTCAAGACTGGCCCTCTTGCCATACCATAGTCGGTACGAAGGACCAAGTCCCGAGCGAGATTTCATACACAGAAGATGGCATCGTGTACGGCGCTCTCATTCCCCCGAATGTGCAGCGTCATATCTGGACCAAGCTTGAGCTCGACACTCCACAGCTTGAAGATCCAGCCAAGCTATCGAACGTCAACGGTACCCAGGACTCAGCCGTACAAGTTGTCTCTGACTTTCTCGCGGAAGTGAAGGTGCACCTAGTCAAGAACCTCGACCGACGCTATGGTAGAGAGCTTTGGAAGACCCTACCTATCACATTGGTGGTGACCGTTCCGGCTGTATGGTCTGATGCTGCCGAAGACCGTACGCTAGACGCGGTTCGTCAAGCCGGTTTCAACAACTCCGGATTCCCGCAGCTGAAGAGGGTCGTCACCATCACTGAGCCAGAAGCCGCCGCAATTTATACAATCCAGTCGCTGCGTGGTGGTATTCAGGACAAACAATTCGCGATCGGAGACGGGTTCATTGTTTGCGATATGGGAGGTGGTACGGTAGACCTGATCTCATACCGTGTTGCCGAACTTGAACCGACCATCCTTGAAGAAGCTACTGTCGGCGGAGGTGATAAATGCGGAGGCACTTTCGTTGATCGCGCTTTCATTCGTTGGCTAGAACGCCGTCTAGGCACGGTCGACTTCGCAAAGATTGCTGGCTGCAGAAGCGAAGAGCTTCCACACACATCCATGTCTGTGAAGTTGGGCAAGATGGTTCAAGATTTCGTTCTGGGAGCCAAGGGCTGCTTCTCGGGGAAGCAGAAGAACTACATGCGTCTTCCGCCTCCTTTGAGCGCCATTGAGGAGGATTCACTTAGAGGCATTATCGATGGCGAGATCCTAATCACACCGTAAGTGTTCTGTTCCTCTAAACTCTACGCATACTAAAGCTTTCAGCAACGATATGGAGGACATGTTCGGGTTTTCCCTTCGCCGCACCTATGAGCTCTTATTAGAGCAAATGAAGCAAGCACGCCTCAGTGGCAAGGTACAGATCAACTACATTGTGTTGGTCGGCGGCCTTGCCGAGTCGCCATACATGTTCGACAAGATCCAGACATTCGCAGAAGGCCACGGTCTGCAGGCAATCCGGCCTCCAAATGCTTGGTCTTCTATCGTTCGCGGTGCTGTAGTGAAGGGTCTCGAGGGAGGTGGTCGCGCGCAGATCAAGAATCGTAAGTGCCGTAGGCACTATGGGACCGCTTGTAGTTATCCCTTCCGCCCCAGCAAGCATCAGGAGACTGACGGCTACATCTGTTCGTTCACGGGCACGAAGTGGGCTCGTTATCAAGTGAGCTGGATGCTCAAGAAAGGTCAAGATCTCTCTACCAACACCGACACTTATGCCAAGATGTCCATGAACGATCAGTTCTGGTCCCAAGATAAGCCTTCGGCCAGCGTCGATTTGCTCGCGTCAGATGAGGATAGGGCTCCCCAGCGCTCTAAGGATAAGGTCAGTCCACACACTGGATACGGAATTATGGCTATGAAAAATACTAACAACAACTAGGGTGTGTACACTGTAGCGACCCTCAATGTCGACTTGAGTGTTGTTCCACGCAGTGCATTCGTGCGTCAGTACAGTCCCGCTGGCGTCATGTACTATGAACTCACGTACGACATCGAGTTGTCAGTTCAGTCGTCTCTCGAGTACTCTATCTTGGTCAACGGTATTCGGTACGGATCAGTGACTGCCAAGTATACTTAGATATCTGGCTGCATTCATCTCAGCCATGTTTTCGAGGTCTCCTGCTAGACTTTGTCGTCCGGATGCCGTTTAGGCTGACTTTTCGCGCATTCGTCTCGACAGTCGTCTAGCATCTGGATAGTGGAGAAAATGGAACATACTGGACCTGCACCGTATGAAGAAGAAAGAGATTCTGTGGAAACATGGCATGAAATGAAGTCTCGCCATTCCAGGCATTTGACTTGTAGCTTGAACTTAGTCAGTGCCGCGAGTTTTCACATCTAGATAATCATCTACTACATAGTTCAAATGGACTGTCAAATCCGTTCCCCCTCCCACAATGACCAGACCACCTCTAGCCACTACGCTATTGATTCCCTTTCTCACCCTCCATACATCTCGCTGTCTCCGAAATCCCCTTTCAACCCCTCGCTATCATCAAACCCCCCACCAATCACCCCTTCCCGTCCCGCCAAGCCACCAAACTCTCTCAGCCCAACCGTTCCCTAGCTCATGCACTAATCACGAGACCAAATTCTCATGCACGTCATCTCGCCGCCATTCCTCAAACAGTCATACAGCCGGTGAAAAAGTGGGGATGAATGATCCCTGAGGTGCTGAGTTTGAAACGGCGATCGTGAGAAGGTTTAAGGCGCTGTGTGGCGTTGAGTTGGGCACAGTGGCTCGGAGAACGCAAAGAGGGGTTTGGGATGGTAGGAGGGTAGCGGAAACGAGGGGCTGGGTGGCTTGCGCCGGCAGTGATGGAGGGGATAGTCAGAATATGGGTAGGGAGGGCTGGAGCGAGCCGTACCATAACCGACCTCTTGTTGTGCTGGTCGATGGCCGTGGCGGGTGTAGTGTAACGCATCTGCATGACCTGTATATTTGGTGGAGTCGCGGGACGGACTGGGTCTCGAAGAGTTATATTCCGCGGTTGCACAGAGCTGTACGATGGGTAGAGGGTCTCTCGTGTGCCAAAGAATACTCCCCAACGTCCTGGCTGTCTGTCCGCTGTCTCTGTAGCAGCAGGTTGCTCACTGCACGATCAGAGTGAAGCCCAACTTGAAGATCCCAGATCCAGCACACGATCTTTGCTTCGTATTGTGTGGCCTGTGTTCCAGGTAAATGCCGCACCAAAATCGTATCATTTTCGTCAGCTGTTGCGGGAAAATCCGATACTCTACTGCACGGCATCGCCCGATGTCACCAGGCAGGTTTTCGCGAGTGTCGATCTCTCAAGCGCAAGTTTGACGAAGCACGCAACGGATCTACAGTACAAATTCTCATGTGACTCTAGTGCTCGGCTGTGTGGTATCAAGCCGACTGGCTGCCTTTGTCTTCCAAATCGTCCAGGTCTTGCACACGGTGGTAGTGCGTATTTGAGCTGCAGGTACGGTATCGGTTGTTGCGATGCAAAGGCACATTGCATCACCAAGCGCGTCATTCACAGGACTCCGATGAGTAGTTTTGCAATTTTCATATTTTTACGTTCAGTGGGTGGTTATTTTTTTGATCCCAAGGTGAGCTAAACCCAGTACTCCCTCCATGACAGTGTGATACCTAGTATCGTAGCGCGATATAATAGAAAAGAAAGAGAAGAACATAACTTGTTGTCGTGATTAGAAGCTCTATACCCAAATACCTTATGCGCACACCATAACACCATGCTGAGGGCCACAAGAAACCACTCATTATAATAGTCGTAAAAAGAAAGGGGACGAAACAAATATATCAGAAAACCTGGCTACAATCGAGCGGAGAACACCGACGCGTGATAGTGGGGATATCGAAGTTGTTGATGGGTATCTCATACGTGTGCGTATCATGCTGGGCCTTGACGTCCTCCTAGTTACCGTCTTCGTGCGGCTCGAATGGAGGCGCCAACGAGTAGTCTTGCGTTGGTTGTTGTGTATATGGGAGGGGATTGTATGGATTGTACGGAGCGTACGTTGGGTAGTTGAAAGGCGTCATGAGCATGCTGTTGTTGATGCGTGGTGCAGAGCTTGGGATGACAGGGCTGTCGACGTAGTCTTCCTTCCTCCTTTTCGGAGCCTGATAATCGTAGCTGGGGGCGATAGGCGCTTGCTGGGTCGACTCTGTCTCTGCCTGATAACCTCTCTTGTTGCTCATCATCCCTCTCGCTTCCTTGCGCAACCTGAGTCTGACACCCTGATCGGAGAACGCCCGCGAGAGGTACGTCGACTCGTCGAGACCTTTGAAGTCCTTGGGCAGTACGACCTTGAACTTGTCGCTTGAAATCGAGTAGAGAGATTGAAACTCGCCTTGTAAGGGCAGAAACTCGTACATGGTGAAGTGTAGTCTGTAGCTGCCCTGAATCTTGACAGAGATATCGCCAAAGACGAAGAATCCGCCGTCCTTGTTGTCAATATCCTTGAGTCTATGTAGGGAGGAGACCAGAGTGCCTGCCAACGAGTCGTTTGGGGTGAATTCGACGGGTTCATCTCTATCTGGTTTGTATAAAGATACACTGACGAAGATGTAGGGGTTCTGTAAAAAGGTATTCGAAGGATCGGCCCCGTTAGTAAGCTTCAGCTCTACGATCGGTGGTGGATCCACGGGCTTCCGAAACTTCTCCTTGCCCTTGACAGTGACGAGCGCCTCGATAGGCTGTTGGCGGACTTGCAAGTAGCAGGTTGACGGACGTAGATGTTCGGGGCCAGGATTAGCGGCTGGTTGCGAAACATGCATAGTCTGCTGGTAGTTCAAAGGGCGTAGAGGTTCAGGGCCAGGAGCGGCGGCCGGTAGTGGAACAGGCATGCTCGACTGGTAGTAGGGCTGATAGTTGTACGGCGGCATCGAGTGCGGGAACATGGAAGACATCGTGTTCATAGTCCGGCGCTCCATAGTAGAGCTGGACGATCGTGGTAGTGGTTCCCAGAGAATCTTAGATACTCCCAAGAATATGGAAGTGGAATGAAGTAGGATGGTCGAGAATTCGTAAAAACATTTGGGAACTTATTCCATCCCGCTAGCGGAGTGTGTGATTAATGCGTAAGGTCAGGCCTATCGAACCAAGGGTAGAGTGGCTGCGGAGGCACTGTACCGTCCAAAGTCCAAAGGCCCTGCTTGCCGTATTAGTGGTGATGATGCGGGCAATGCAGCTTATCGGACAAAGGATAGAATCTCTGTGGAGACACTGTACCGTCCAAACTCCTGCGTGTCCAGTAATAGTGGTGGTAATGAGCGATGAAAGTGCGTGTGGACCACCGTAACCATGGGTGCTGGGCCCTTTTTCGGAGAAACTGTGGCGGAGCGCGACTGCCTGCTCTCAACGATCCAGTTAAGCACCGGTGATAGTAATGCGTATTTCTATGCCGCCGTTTTTGGAGATGAAGGCACCTCTGGACGGCTTCGATATGCGAATGGCTTGCGCGGGAGTGGATCTGGCTCTCGTCTTAACGGGACCGAGCTAAAGGCCCGCCTGCGGAGAGATGGTCTGCTCCACACTGGACCGTAGTTTTCAAACGGGAAGTGGCGCACGTATAATCAACAACAACAAAGAGTGTTGCACCTGCGTCGCCCAGAACTTGCAGTGTCGGGTTTGTAGAAGACTGTACTTTTCGCGGTTTTGCCCAAAGGCATAGCACCTGCCGTATTTCGAGTGGGAGCTGTTCGATTGAGCTCGAGGTTACTCAGGTTTGGTACCGATCCGTAGTAGAGAATATTCGAATATGACAACAAAGAGGGCCGTCTCTAACGGCTTCGATGATATTAGTGTCGTGCTGGTCGACCAGTCAAGCAGCGATGACGTGTCGGCAGGGTAATATTAGAGAAGTCTGTCAAAAGCGTGAGATGAGAAGTGAATGCCAGAGAGAGAAGGAGAGGGCCTCGAGAGCGGTGTCCCGTGGCTCAAGAAGGAAGACGCACAAGAGTAATGCGCAAGATAGAAGAGTTGGCAAGGGTACCTCGAAGTACTCGTCTCAATCGGGGCTCCTCTACAGTCGTCGTACGGCTCCGTGGCGGCTTCGACTATGATTCGTCGCTCTCTGTCTAGTCTCAAGAGCAACTGGTGCCGAGCGCGGCCGATCAATGCTGTAGGGTCTCTCCGAACTAGCGTGCTAAGAGATGAACGAGCGGCGGCGTGAATCATGCGAACAAGCTCTAGTGCGGCCAATGGAAGGTCGTCTGGGCTTGTTTCTTCTTCTGTAGGCACGGTTCCTCTGGGAGCTAAGGTTTTCGCTTGTTGACACAGTCCTGGTTGATTTTGCTCTTGCGCCTGGTCAAGTCCGAAGCTGTCTGCGATGTGGTTGATGCGTTTGCTAATGACGTCGAGTGTACAATCGAAAACGACAGGACGGTAAATACTCAGCGTAATACCGGGTTCGCGATGGAGGTGGGAGCTTGTGCAGCCGAATGGTGCATGTGTAAGCGTGCGAGTGCGGCACGGCGGGACGAGGTACAAGAAGGCAAGCTGGTCGCAGATACTGTGCCGTAGTGCGGCGACTGTTGTATATGCTCACAGCACTCTCAAATGAAGCCGAAGAGTGCCCAAGGATTGATTTCGAGCTAGAAGGCACTGCCAGAGCGAGGGTGTCCCATGCAGCCGGATGGCAGACCTAGCTGCACAGACTGTGCGGCAGCAGAGCAAGGATAGCAAGACGGCTTGGAATCAACGGCAATCCCAGGTTTAGGGTTGGGAGGGCACTATCCAAGAGCATCGAACGGGGGACCCGGTTGCATGCGACGGAAGAGCCCCATGCCTGTAGGCACTCACAGAGATGCTCGGAATTTAGCCATTTCAACTACTCTACTTGAGAAGTCGTATATAATGCCCCATCGACGCCCAATATCTCAGCATCACGCCGTTCGCCGGCCTGGTTGCTACGGTTCCTCTGATCCGTAGCTCAGAGGCACAGAGCTCTCGAGTTAGTTGAACGGACCCCAACATAACCGTCGGGACCACTCGCAGGCGAGTGCAGTGGTACTGAACACGTCCACACACATGGCGGCTGTCACGCTCTTCCCGACGGCGCACCATGGCGGATCGGGAACGTGCTTCAGGACTCGAGGGCTAAACTGACAGGACCATCGAGCTAGGACACCCACTCCGCAGTCGGTATCACTGCAGTGGACGGCACGCACGCTGCAATGTAGTGCCCGGTGTGGTTCCTGTCGTCAATCGGCCCTGGAACGGACGTGGAACCGCGCATCAAGTGTCCCCATTGGGTGTTGCATAACGAAAGGAGGAATGACGCATGGTGCATACACATCGTCGGGCTGAGGCGGGTGATGTCGTTTGGAGGCTATGAAGATGCATGTGGGGAGGATGATCGCCGTCAAATCGTGCGGTGGCTGGGAGGATTTCTGCAGGGATGTAGTTCGATTTCAAGCGAAGACCGCCGAATGCTCCGTTCTCCTGATGAAAGAAATTCTACGATGTTACACCGTCATCCACACCCCCGTACAACACCCCTTTAGCCACAAACACCCAGCGAGTGGGCAGTCCGCGGGCCTCTTGCGAAACCCTCAGCTCGGCAATCCACCTCTGACAGCAGCGCTATAGCCAACCATGCCCTTAGCGCGCCTTTCCCGGGTCACCATCGCCAGGTAACCGTCGCAGTCGTCAAGGCACGATGATCTGACTGCTAGGAGCTTGCTTGTTGCGCCTCTACGACTGATCGTCTCATTGTCCCGGCGCGTTTCCCTCGTGGCCTATGTCTTGTCTTACTCTCCGTGCGCCGACATGCCGCTGTTCCTGCAGGATACGAGTGCTTCCCGCTATTGGCCCTCTGGATATGTTGCAAATATTGTCCCAACATCGGTCTTGTATGCGCTTAATTTACTTTTTCGCTTACTCTGGCGGAGGCTCGGTCTTTCCAGACTTGTCCAGACATCATTGAGTGCCGTCACGGGCTGCGATGAGGTTCACCGTCGCCGAACATTGCGATACTAGCCAGTGCTGCACTCTGGAATATCACCCACATGTTGAGTCGGACCGCACGCGCAAAGAGGAGGACTGCCCTCGCGCTTTATTACACGCACCTCAACCTGCAATTGAGCGGCACATTCAGCCGTGTGCAAGACCGGAAACCTCTACAGCGCCTACATTCACGGTTGCGGGCCCCTCATGCTGATGTGGGGTGTGTGCGATGACTGCTATCACAAAGACCTCGTGGGCATCCTCCCTGCGTTGTTGGATCCGAGATCTCGCCTGCACAGACAGTGGGCTCATCTTGGAACAAATCGCTACTAGGCTCCTGATTCCGCTGAGCCGTACGCAGCGGACGCAATAAGTCTTAGGCGCCCTAGCCACGTTCACAACTGCCGCACAAAGGTGATCGATGAGAACATGAACGCGTCTGGTTCGCAGAGCTACGCACTAACAGCCATAGTATACTCTCGTGACAAAGATCTGACAGCTTGCTGCAACTACATCCCTCGTGCGTTTGACTAACTGGCTAGCATCAGCAGGCTTGATCTGTACAGATCATGCACTTGCTGGTGATTTGAGATGAGTTTGCATCGTGGCGGTCAGTCGATAAGCACTTGAACATTCCTTTTCTGTCTTTGAAAGTTGGCGAGCCAGTGTTGGCACGATGTCCGTTGTAAACTAACTACGGCACCTTCTGTGGCTACGGCGGATGCAGGAAGGTATGTCAGGTTATTTGATCACCAGCAGTACTCGCAGCGGAAGATCTCTGCTAGTAGCCCGAAAAGACTTGGAAAGTATTCTTGATCCGCTGTGGCAACAAAGAACCTTCTTGCCTGCATCGGTCAGCGCTAACTACCGTCCTGCGACACCGAGAGGCATCACAGATTCGAGCCAGACACCTTTGTCTAATATCTATCGCATCAGTCCTGAATGACACGGCACTTGACCGAAGGTTGTACTAGAGCTGCACTCGCCTGCCCTGGCAACGCAACCTTTGAACAGCCGGCTGGACTACCCCTCGTATGCGGCCAGATCCAGATCCACAGTAACTCTAACCCCGTGCTTGTTGCTGTGCGCGTTGGTCACAGTTCTCCACAATCACCCCGCCATGCGCATCGATTACTTCGCACAAGCAATTCAGGCTCACGATACATCAGCAATTTCACCGCCTGTCAGGTCAATCTGATCACTATTGTATCATGCACACGTTGCCCCGGGAGTCTGTTCCAAGCAGGAATCGGCGATCAGCGCACAACGAGCTGTTCAACTCAGCGTGCGATGTGTGGGCCTCATGCGAGCCAAGGGGGTATGATGTAGGCAGACAGATGTTACTGGCTGCGCAAAAGGACATGATCCCTGGACAGAGGGTTGCTGCATGACCGGTGTCGAGCGAGCAAAGCTTCCGGAGCGTCATTGGCTTTGGAACCTGTGGCAGAACTACAGTGACTTTGCCTCGAGCTAGCAAGGTAGCTGGTTCAATGCAGCTGATGCAGAGGCTGATGCAGACATGTTGACTGAAGAAGCAGATCAACAAGCAGACTCCCATCTCGTCCTGATGAAACAAGAAGCATACCGGAGCACTGACAGACGCCTCTTCAAGTGCTTGTGTCTTCACAGCACGATGAACATGAGTTCACCGCCTCCTCAGAATTTTCATGCAGCGTTCTCCACGTAGCGCATACATCTATGGTTGTTGATTGGCTTGATAGTGTGTAGCTCCCACAGCTCTACCATGGTTCGCGTCTTCAGCGGCGTGAACCGGCCACACTCAAAATTCGCCGTACGGTTACCGGCAATGTACATGCTTTTCCCATTGCGACTTCCGCTAAGATATGGCCGCACGTGCGGCGGGGCAGTTGCTTCCTTCCTTCTTCGGCCTTGGAGATCAGGGTCCAAACATGTCTAACAATTGAGGTAACAGCCTCCAGCCACGCAAGCTTCGTTACTACACCATCTTCTCAAGTCTTACCAGGAGCTTGTCGCTCTTGGGCGGTGCAGTATACGAATCTATCTGCTCGATACCTGCGTCATCAACGATCGTGGTGCTGTAATTTGAATACAGCACAGCAATGATGTACTTCATCTCTGCAATTCAGTCAACATCTACGACCATTTTCTTGGAAGTGGGGCTAGCATGAGGGCTGTCCACATAGAAAAAGGAAGTATCAAGGATCAGCACTTACGATATATCGCCAAGTGACTTCCAACGCACATGCGTCCGCCACTGCGCAGAGTAAGTGTCAGAGTTCAACATGCTTCGACGAGCAGTACTGACCTTCCAAAGGCCCAAAACCATCGGCTCTCCATATCCTTCCGTTTCTCCTCGTCTAGCTTGTCCAAGTCCAGCCACCGCTCTGGCCTCCACTCGTTTGCGCGCTCGAACACTTCCTCATTGAGGTGCAATAGGCCTGCGCTTGCACTCACTCTTACCCCACCTGGAATATGGTACGACGCCTCTTCAGGGCCGAGTTGACAGCCTTGCTGTGGCGTGAACCGTGGTTGTGGGCCGGGGATGGCTGAGTGGAGACGGAGCGTCTCCCAGATGACTGCATGTAAGAAGGGTAGGTTGTCTACAGTCTTCGCGTCCGGCAGCTTTGGTGCGGACGAAGGTACAGGCTGCGGTGATAGACCGAGCAGTTCAGCCCGGAGACGGGCCTGAACCTCCAAGTGTCGCGAGAGCTCATGAACAACATAGACCAGTGTTATCCCAGACGTGTCAAACCCTGCCGCAAGATGGTCCAACACCTCGCTCGCAATCTGAGTCTGTAGTGTGTCGTCCCCGACCCCCTTCGTCGCTTTTGCCATACTGTTTTGAAGCTGTTGGTACACCACAGGCCGGTCCTCAGTCCGTGCGTCGCCTACTGTCGAGACAGCACCAGCATCATCGCACATACTCGCCGTCCACTTCTCGATCTCACCGTTTGCCTCATCGACCCACTTTGGCGTCAGTCGGTAGCCTAGCCATTTCTCCACGAAGCTAGTAAATCGCGGGAACTCCTGTGGCCAGAAGTTGTAGGATCGTCGTGAATTGTACAATTCCAAAAACCATGCGAGCTGCTTTCGGTCATCGATTAGGTTCGAGCCTGCCTTGAGCCCGAAAATGAAACACGTCACAATGTCCATCGTCGTTGCGCTGAGCAATGCATAGATGTTCAGAACGCCCTTCTCAGACTCGGCAAATGTCGACTCTAGATAGGGCAAGAAGCGTCTATAGAGGATTTCAGACGTTTGACCTAACAGCGCTTCGCTTGCAGCGACGTTTGATTTGCTGTAGATGTTGCTCAGCATTCGCTTTCTCTGCGAATGCGGCTTGTTGCGGCCAGTGGAAAACATGTTGTCAACTCTGCGATGAGTCAATAAACGCACGGTCGATCTCGTGACTGTGCTCACCCTCCATAATTCGAAAAGAAACCATACCAATTATACCCATCCTTGGCACTGCTTTTCTCGAAACTTCCGGCATAGACATCTCTGATCCCGCCTTTGACGCAGTTCACGCTGATCTCGTTGGGACCCAAACACACAATCGGGCCCAAGCGATCGTGAGCTGCTTTCAATGTCGCGTTCTCGATACCCCGCCAGCGAACTGTATGCATCCACATTGAGGTAAAACGCGCCAGTGGGTGTGCAGCGGGAACCTTGCGCAATGGGTTGCGGACATAGCTGATAAGCACTTGAACGATGAGGAGAACTGGGACAAGGATACCCAAGGCGGAGAACGACAAACCGAGCATCATGGTGTAACGTGCCACACTCTTCGAAAAAAACAAGTGTGAAGGCGTCTTCGAGATGCAGGAACGCAAAAGAAAGGCCACACGTCAACGACGCCTTGCGAACGACAACTTGCGCGCTAGACGGTGTCCCGCTGATCGGAACATCCCACCATGACATCCCCGCAACATATCCCCTTATCGGGCTTATGTCATCCCCGACCTAACCGCAGATGTACTAGCGACTCAGCCCTATCCGTCGCCATCCAGCCACCAGCATTTTCAGCCTCTACGAAGTCTCAAAATCTGCGTTGAAATAACTTATCAATATCTATCAACAGTACCAATGACGAAAAGCATCACCAATTGCGATCATCATGGACCTACATGCTTGGCGTGCGGTTTCGGCACCCCGACGGCGATGTCATGTTGTACAGGTCACTCAAGATATGCAATGCAACGCGCTGCGATGCGATGCGATGCGATGCAGGTAGGAGTCAAAGCGGCAATTCGCATTGAGGATGAAGTTAAATCTTGATAAACGGCGGTTTTCGGCTTCGTTTTTGACAGCGGCAAACGGAGAAACGCAATATGCTTACACAGACCGTATGAGATCGACGTAGAGTGCATAGAAGATCAGACTGGGCGTGCAGTATTCGGATGAGAAGACGGAAACTGATGTGATATCATCGACTAGCAATGGCGAGAGCAGCGTGGAAGAAACCCATATTTATGGGCACTCAGGGGTTCGGTGATGGCCGGTGGGTGAGGAGTTGTACACTGAGGCACAACGTACCTGGTAGATACTTTCTGTACTACAGAATGTTGTGCGAGACTCGAACCTGGACGTAAGAGGCTAAAGCCCAGGAGTTCATGTTCATGAAAGGAGCCAGACAACCTATTCCCATAAGAAAGAGAACAGCTCAGTGGAGTTAATTGGCAACGTATACTCGCTTTTGGAACAAATGGCTACTGTCGCTTCTATTCGATTAATCGTGTGTTTCAGTAGATTCCAGTTCCATTCCAATTCTCCCTAACCTGCCCCCAGCCTTGATAATTCCAATTCGTAACATACGCCTCCGTTGTCCCATTTCCTCCATTGCTCGTCGCATATGTCCCTACCAGCGCACCCGTGAAGCCCCAGGAGATGATATCACCACCCACATATGCGAAGTCCTGGATAGGTACACTGCCGTCAGCGGGTCCGGCACCAAAAGCATAGTGTGTGACGTTCACCGCTCTCAGACTCAGCGTGAGCGGTTTGTTAAGCCAGGAGGCGTACACAGGGACGACTATGTCGTCAGGAACGGGAATGTAGGATATAGCATGGAAGTGGAAGTGTGGTGCTAGTTTACTGCTGTCGTTGGCTAGAGGGAGCATCGCGACGCCCATTCGTGCGTGGTGGTTCTGCGTCAAGAAAAGTGTTATTCCCGCTTCTTCGTTATGGGCACTAGGGGTGTAGTCTAGGTCGAAAGCGAAATTGAACAGTGTGTCGACTTGACGCCGGGATATGAACGTTTGACTCCCTGGACCGGGTGAGTTTCCATCGATGCCTGTAAGATTCAGGCTTGAGGGCTTGAGACGCAAGCTGTTGATATGGCCGGGTGGGGAAATAGCATAGTTCTCTGTGATAGGTGGACGCCAGTAGACGAAGTGGGGTGGAATCGAGGTGTTTGGGCGGAACTTGATGTTGTTGTCGCCTTCATCTACAAAGGGGCTGTTGTGTGTTAGCAAGTAGTTCTTTCTGGAGGTCCTCTGACTTACCCGTCACCTGGTAGGTTTTGGATGATGCCAGGAAGTGACCATCCTCGCATCTCGCCCTGGACTGGATGTTGCAGTTCAGGCCATGAGCCGGCTTCCCATGTAACGTTGTACAGGACGGTTTCTCGGCCCATGGGGAAGGTTACCCATTCCGGGCCAGAGCGGACAGCTAACGCTACGCCCCACCATTGACCTTGTGCGTCCTGAAAGAGGTCGGCATGGCCTACAGCTTGAACTGTGATCTGTCAGATGATGATACATATGCGATATCAGGGGACATTACAGTATTCAGTGGTGTTTGCGTTGGTCAATATTGGATTTGCGGCATTCGGTTCATATGGTCCATAGAGATCTTTTGATCGCGCTATCGTTTCCATGTGAAGTAGGCCGGTTCCACCTTCTGCTATCATCAAATAGTACCAGCCGTCTTTCTTGAAGATATGTGGTCCTTCCGGTGCCTAGACGAGACGATGAGTGGTGGCTTATATGACCAGATGAGGTACACTTACAATACCGCCTGTACCGTTCCATAGATTAGTCCAGTCGCCGAGTACCTCTCCCGTCGTGAGATCGACACGATTGATGTGAATACCGTAGCTGCGTTTATCAGCATAATTTACATATGCTCAAACGCTGAACGATACTTACGCTACTTTCCATGCATGACTTCCAACAACATACGAGTTGCCCTCGTCATCCCAGTGCGGGCTGATATCGTAACCCTCAAAGTCAAGGTGTATAGCATCAGTCCACTTGCTCTCATCCCATAAGTCTGTCGTCGAGAAGATGATCTGGAAACATTAGCATCTCGTTCAACGAGCCGTGACGTAAACGTACGTTATCCCACCTCGAAGAGTCGTTGTCAGCCCTCTTGTCATGCACCATAGTAGTCAAGAGATAGAATGTGTCATTGTGGAAGCGCAATGCAGGCGCCCAGATGCCACTCGTAGACCCAATAGATTCTGCAAGGACAGGCAGTTGACTCTCCCGGTTCAAAGCATGCCCTGTTGTGGTTTGAGTTTCAAATCATTATTGGAAAAGCGAAATGCAACATACCGACAAGTCTCCAATTTGTCAAATCCTTGCTAGCATGAATCGGGATACCAGGGAATACATTGAAACTACTCGAAGCACAGTAGAATGTCTCGTCAAGCTGATGGAATATGCAGCTCGGATCAGGATGGAACTGAATAATATCAATTAAGCTTCTTTTTGGAAGTGTATCTGAATGCTTAGCCTACACCAGGTAAGATGGGATTAAACCACCTGGAATTGAAAGCTTGTGCAGTTGCTACTCGAGCCAAGGCCGTTGCAATCACCACCACGGAATAGGTGACCAATAGCATGGCAATCAATTAGAAATAAAGAATCCGTATCAAATATCGAGATCCGGCGTGTACAACTTTGCAGATAGAGCATTGCACCCACTGTTAGTTATACCCTACTCTATTATCGGGTTACGATTCCACTAACGTCACTGCATCTGCACATCCCCCGCGTTGTTCTATACGCGCTAGTGAAGATCGCATAGCCTGCATGCTGTTTACCCGGGTAAACGCAGGCCAAATGGAGTAATAGCAGATTCCGCGACCCTTGTCGCCGCCAAGCCAGCCTGCAATTGACGTATATGAAGTTAAAACACAGCGCGTCGAATGCGGATGTATGGAGATGTCGCGTGTGGGGCACCGGGTAAAGTGAAGATCTATTGAGGTGGAAGAGTGGAAGAGGAGGAGCGGAGGTGAGGGTTACGAATTTCGGACGAAAGAGGACCGAGGGGACGTCATCCTGGGCTATCCTTGGGCCATCACAACAATAAACACCAGCGACGATTGACGAACGACGATAGATACATGTATGTGGTGTGAAGGCCTAGCATAGGATCATGGTAAAATGAGGCATAGAAGATAGTCCCTCTGGATTATGTATTGAATTGATGATGTACGCCCCTCGCTATCCGGTCCCAAGGTATCTCCGTTATGCATGCCAAAAATTAAAGTAAAAGAACATAATGATACACGAATTGAAAACGCAGGGTTTTGTGCTGAACAGAAAGATATCAGACCCTTGCCGTAAGTGGGTCAATCGACACCGACAAAAAATAATAATGCGGAGAGCTTGAACAGTCAGCACCAATTACGCATCTTGCATGATAATGTCATCGTCTTCCTCGCCTTCAGCATCAACGTCCATATCACCCTCTTCTTCGTCGTAATCGCCATCCGCATCAATGTCTTCATCGTGTTCTTCTTCAATGGGCAAAGCTTTTCCCTTGCCTTTGAAATCGATGCTTCCTCTGGAACTGGCGGAGCTGCGTGTGCTTCTCCGCCCGTTGACGGCAACGGCTTTGACGGCACCTCCGTCTTCGACATCCTCGCCATTCGTGACGCTTTCACCAAGTCGGCTTCGTGTTCTACGCAGGGAAATGGTGCCTGGTGTGAGGGCGCCGTTTGCGGACGGTGACATGAGATTTTTGGCACCTCTACTAGGCGACAGTTGGATCTTCGATACTGGTGCGGTGTGAATGGACAGTGAAGTGTTTCGTACGCGGTTTGGAGTGCTTGTTCTTCGCCGTGATCCAAATGGCCGTCCTGGTCGACGTCTTTGCGAGGGTTGCCCGGGTATGGGAGGGAAGATCTCGTATCGTGACGGTGGGATTGCCGGCTCATCCATATGCGAGCCAGCAAGAGCAACAGTAGAGCCGTTTGCGAGTGGGGTACCAGGAGCCGGTGAACCACCGTTGACGGAGTCTTCAGCGGTAATGGTGGGTATGGCTGTCTCAACATCATTACCAGTGCCATTAGTCTTCGCCATCTCCATCTGCACACCCTCCTCAGGCGCAGGCTTTTCCTCCTCTTCTACTTCATCGCGCTGCTGCACAGTTTGCAACGCAGGTCCATCTTCGTACTGACCCAAACGACCCATGACGTACGGTGTCCATATCAGACAGTCGGGGTTGATCTTTGGGTTGCCTGCAGCGTTGCACTTCTCAATGTACGACTTGAAGTAGTTCAAGTCGAGGCGCAGCGCGTACTTCTTCGTGACAGGGTCACGTACAAGAGCTCGTAAGCCTTCCAGAGCAGACACAATATCGTCCGGTGTCATCCCCGTGCGGTCTGAAATGGCTGATATACTGATCGCAGCCTTTTGTTGGAGTAGTTCTTCACATAGAACGAGCCGCCAGTATTTTCGATAACTCACCAAACCCATGTCACTGAGCGGTTTTTCTGGACTTCCAGTCTTTCTCTCCACACGGGTGAGGAGGTAGGAAAACTCAATTAGATACTGCCCGTATCCTTTGCGCATGTGAATCGGAAGTACCAGAATACATGAGACGTTGTTGAGCGAGCTGGGCCGCTTTTCTTTCGAGAAATAGCCGACAAAATGACAGCCGAAATTGTCGTTCTCAGTCATGACGTAGAATAGGAAGGGCTCGACATCGTAGTAGAGCGTCTTGGAACCGAGGAATAGCTTGGCAAGTAGACAGAGATTCTGGCAGTACACGGGATTCTTCCGGCCGTCGACCTCGAAGAATGAGTATTTCCCGTCGCGGTAGATCTCGTCGCCTGGAGGGTGCTTCGCTGGGCATTTGAGCTATGACTGTCAGTATACGACCAAGAGAAAAAATCAGGATACTTACCTTATGTCGCCATGCGACGTAGTCCGAGTTCATGTATTTGAGACAGAACTCGCATATGTAAAGCACCCTATTTTTGCTGTACTCCTCTGGATATGGTGCAGCGTGCCAAGTGTCAATTTCCCATCCGCCAAAGTTGACGCATTTGATCTTGCTCGCAGTGGCTGCTTGCTTGTGTGAGCGCGCTGGCTCGGGAGGATAGAGTGCGGCCTGCTTCGCTTTCCACTCTTCTTCGGCCTTGATACGGGCGTCGTCAAAGCGCTTCCTGTCAGCAGGCGAAGGGTATGTTTTGGAAGTATCAGCATCAGCTTCGGAAAGCACGCCGCCGTAGGGTTTGCTCTTGGTTTCGTCGAGCTCTTTGTCCATGAAGCCTGGAAACGGTGTGGCGTGGTGGACATGTATCGTTGGGTAGTGCAGGACCTCTGGTGACTCTCGCGCAGCCTGTGCAGCCCGGCGGTTCCTTTCGCGACGTTCTCTATCCCGCTCACGCCGTCTCTCTTGCCGCTCTTGTTCAATCGTGAGAGTCTGAATCTTCTTCTTAGGCTTAGACGTGACAATCTGTTGGACTTTCTCGTTGTTGAGATGGAAAGCGATGATCAAGCTCTGGCCCTGAGCCTCTTCGATCCAGGCAAGTGGGCGTTTGTCGTTTCTCTTAGGTTGCCCGCGACGCGCCCTTGCTGGACGTAGCCGACCAGCTTCTGACCCATTCTGCTCTGCTTCGCCTCCACTTTCGTGACCATCCGTCATGACGCTACGAGCACTTCGTATGCTCCTCGATGGTGGTCTGGGTGAGACTGCAGGGACTGATGGTTCGACATCTGAGTTGGTCGCTTCAGAAGGTCTCCGCTTTTTCCGTGTTTGCCTTGAAGGCACCGGTGCCTCCTCCTCTTGTGAAGTCTTGCGTTTGCGCAGTGAACGTAATCCATCTGCTGATTCATCGGGAAGAATTAGCTCTTTAAATATTGAATGTCCTTCGGGGTCAACCCCACGATGTGAAGGCAGCAACTCTTTGGTCAACTTGTTCAGGGATGAACGTCTCCGGCGTGTAGAAGTAGAGGGCCGTTCAGCCTCTTCTTCTTCCTCAGTTCCGAAATTTTGAGTGCAGTCAGGGCAGCGCCAACGCTTTGCATCTACTCATCGTTAGTAAGGCGCGGTTCCGGGCTGACAAGATAACATACCGTCATCGGAACTTAGCGTGCCAGCCTTACGGGCGCATTGCCGATGTGCTGCAGGAACAACATGTCAGCCACCGAACAAGTAAATTCAAACATTCTTACTACTAACACACACCATGGTCTCCACACAAAGTACATGAGAGGGACTCTTCGAAATCCGGGCTTGGATCGTTATCCTCGTCTAGTCCGCAGTATCTGCTTGGTCAGTTTCGGTTTTACTTTCCAATATTTAGGATACACTTACACGCAGATATTGGGGTTGGCTGACTTGATGACCTCGTCCTCTTCACCATCTTCACTCGCCTGCCATTGGTTCTCCTCTTCAGAATCGGCGTTGCTCGACTCGTCGCTGTTGCTGGACTTGGCGTCGGATGAATCTCTTGCAACATCATCGCCCTCGTAATCTTCCTCCTCGTCGGATGATTGAGGACGACGTTGGGCGATCTTGACAGCGCCAACTGGCTCGGCTTCATCCTCGTCGTCGTCTATCTCTTCACCCTCAGCATCCACATCTTCACCCTCGGCATCGTCCTCTTCACCCTCGGCGTCATCTTCTTCACCTTCAGCGTCATCGTCCTCACCCTCAGCATCATCCTCTTCGCCCTCGGCGTCCATGTCCGTTCCTTCAGCATCGGTCGTATGACCCTCGGCATCGGGCATGTTCTCGGTAGCCGGGGCTTGTTCATACTCTACATCATCCATCTCATACTCGCCATCGGCATCAATGTCTTCAAGTTCGGCGTTGCTCGCAGGCTGGCCCAGGAGCTCTGCCATGGCGAAGTTGACGGCAGAGGCCACCTTAGAGGCAAGATAAGCCACTGTCGCAGTCCCAGTATAGTTTGAGTCCTAGAACATCGGTCGCGCGAGCGGTAGCAGCCGCGGAGGCTCTCTCATGCGGTGGTTGGTAAGCGCGTCGTGCCTGTGTCCTAACGCGTTGTTGTGACCCGTGAATCCGTCCACCGCGTGTTTTCACCAAGTAGTATCGTGAAATGACTTCTACAGGCCGTGAATGACCAGAGTGAGGTGTCTCGGGCTCGTAGTCGCGTTGGCCGTGGCTGTGGGGAAGGTGGAGGTGCGCGACCTCAGCGGAGGCAATTGTTCCGGGGAAATGGGGACTGAAAGTATCAGGTTTCGCGGTTCGTATGAAAGTGTGGCTCAGTGCGACACCGAGAATAATTGTCGCTCGTCAGGAAACACCGTGGGCCTGTAACGGCATCCTTCGAAATGACACCCTTTGCGTAGGTCGGGGTCGCTGCCAAGGATGCACGCACGGCCGCACCTCACTTCACGCCGACGCACCTCCAACCAGCCGTCACTGATAACCCACCCCGCAACACCACCGCGACTAAGTACACTACCGCAATCATGGGTGTCCCATTCGAGGCTCTGCTGCCCTACGCCATTATGACGGGCGTAAGTAATTGGCGCGCCTGAGGGCGAGGGAGTGCTAATGAGGGTCTAGTTCTTCGCATTCAGCGCCGTGTCTGTCGGAAAGCTCAAGGAGATGCAGAACGGAGGAAAGAAGACAAGGAGGGGTATCGATGCATGGGACAGGGTGAGTTTCCGGAAGCCCAGGCGCATTGGAAAGATGCTAACTTCAGTACAGCAAAGTACGACCATTTCACGATGACCTCATGCGATTTACTTACGAGACCCCAGTGATGGAGCGCGACCGCCGACTGACCGGATTCATGCGCGGACAGACAGACAAGCCGGTTGCTCCGGAAGGCTTCGAGCTCAACAACCCATGGAGGGTGGGTACGGAGATGCTGGATGAACAACGGGTGCTAACCACTGGCAGTGCGAGCAACGATTCATCTAAGCGATGCGAGCTTCTCCCGCGTCGAAAGCGGAACTGGCATACCTACACAGTATATTACATACCCAATAGTGACTACATCGTGCTGCGAAAGGATCACAGCATATACGGCAGTTGTAGGGACATGCAAGCAATCAACAATTCTCAACGTTCAGTGCTTTCTCTACTTGATTTCTGATGGCAGTCCCGCGATGCCCTCGCGCTCCGCATCTCCAAACTTCATACCAAAGTACTCCTCAAGCGCATCTATCCTTTCCTCTTCGCTCTTGAACTCGATTTCCTTGGTCTTTTCCCCTTTTACATTCCATTTCAAAGACTTGGCCGCCAGGCTCAACTTCCCTACTAGCTCCCCGTCATCGCCCATAATCTTCTTATCAGCTACGACCATCTGCGTGAAGAAAGTCTTCATGCTAGTAGAAGTGAAATAATTCATCATCGCGTAGTCCTGTGGCTGAAATTCCAACTCACTATACGAGTACTTGATCTCCCAGTCACTATCGTCATTTCTTCGGTATTCGTAAACCCAGAGGCGCTGGTTTGGGTCAGTATTCCCAGGGATGTTGCGCCATTGGAGACGGGCCGACGCAGGTTGAATGTGCTTTTGGATGGTACCCGAGCGCTCAAGAGGCATTGGGACGACAGGCCCGTCAGCCCCGAAGCCAACATCGACGTGGTACTTGGTGTCACCGATAGTGACAAAGTTTACCATATGGGACCAACCGGTCCAACTGTCACCGGCCCAAACTCTACAGCCACCAGAATACAAATTGAATCCCAGCGAATTCAACAGCGTGCCGAAGAGTCTGTTGTTCTCCATGCAATACCCACCACGTCCATTGTCATCGCCAATGATCTTCCTAAATAATTCCTCAGGATGGACAGACACCGAATGGTGGGCCGAATAATGCAGGGTTATATTCTCAAAAGGTACCGCTGCTAGCTGCAGCTTTTGGAGTAGTGCAAGGTACTCGAATGCGTCGTTGGGATCCAGACCAGCCACGTCATATTTTCTCTTTTGTTCCGACAACCCCAGGCGGGCAAAGTATTTTGTTATTTGGTCTTTGGTGTATGTTGCGCGTGCGCTCATGTTGTTGACTGACACGGACGTTATCGATAGCGGAGTAGTGCAGATCCGAATTTGGAACGGGGCGATTGGCGTATGTTTGTTGAATGCGTTGAAAAGATGGCTAATCAGATGAAGGATCCTGAAGCATTGCGAAGAAAGATTCGTGCGCGGGGCACACACTACCTGACGCCAGTATGGTGTCGTCAGGACTACTCAGCGCATCTCAGCGAATACGAGGGCGAGTCGCGCGGGATGGTGGGGAGAGATGCCTCCAAGCGCGCATGAACCCTGAGCTCAGACCGGCGGGTCTAGTGAATTGCAGGGATCGCGGTCACCCCTTGACCTCGATCCCCTACCAGAGTAGCGCCTGTATTGGTGCTGCTTGCACGCTCGCACGCCTCTCCTGACCCAAAGTTTCCAAGTTCCCCATTGACCATGTCGAGCTGCTCGCCGTGAGCGCCAACCATCCCCGCTGGCTGCGCGAGTACTATTGCTTTGCGCCCCCGTCGCGCTTTCCATCCGAACCTCAACCGCTCACCACCGCGCCGACTCGCCCTTTGTCTTGTCGCCGCGTCGCCCCAGAGCCACCATGACCAGCAATGGCTTACGCACCCAGTACCCCTACGTCGGGGACACACTCAGCCCGCGCGCCCTCTATGACTTTCCCTCACCGACTTCAAACTACCAGTCAGGCATCAATGGCACTGCATCGCCGAGCTTCTTCCCCATGGCATACCAGATCTCCCCACGATTCGGTGCCAGTGCCTTCATCCCGCCCCCAGAAGTCTTCGTAGACGGCCGCAGGGAGACGATCCGCGAGAATGGCATGTACACACCTCGCAACTCGGGCAAGCGAAGCTCCGACGCCCTGAACACCGACCCAGTGGCCATGCATTTGCTCGTTGAGACGGCAATTGGAGATAGCCAGTATTTTGATATCCTGAGCGTGGAGGAGGTAGAAGCGCTCAAGCAGGAGCAGAAGGGTCTGGACACACGGCTGGGTACTGTCAGGCGGAAGCTAGAGTCTGAGACCAAGATTCGCGATGCGACACGCTCACTGGGACGACTGGCCCAGAAGAAAGCCGGACACAAGCGCGGCCAGAGCAGCAAGAGCAACAAAAGCAGCAAAGGCAGTAACGCCGTGCAGGAATATGACCCCAAGGACCAGGAGGGCCTTGAATCAAGCAACAGGAAGGTTGAGGAGTTTATACGGGAGTGCTTGGAGATTGAGTCTCGCATGCGCATGATCGATATGCAGCTGCTGATGCACACTGCCGCTGTACTTCAGCTTACGCACAAGGGCCCCAAGCACCGTGAAGACGATGCCGAGCTATCAGAGGACCGCTTCCGGAGACCAGACAGCCCCGCGAGCCTAAACACTTACGAAGACGGCAGACTGGGCGGTATTCGTGGAGGCGAGTTCGATGAGCGGAGCTTCTACAGGTCCCCAGAGAATCTCGACAACCTTATGAACGTGCTGCAAAGCGGTAAACACCTGACAGCTGCATCGGAGCGTCAAGACCAAGCGTTGAACGCGACTGCCGCACGACTCCAAGAGATAAACGAGCGTATAAGATCACTCATCATCGAGGCCAATCCCGAGCGCGATAACGACTTTTCACTACCGCCATTGGCTCTCGAAGGAACGCCCGACGCTACAACCCTGGACCGCCAGCTCGATTTCCTTGACCAAGGTCTTCGCAGCATCAGCGCTGAACAGATGAACATCCGCAACAACTCAAGACACACCCTCAACGAAGTCGAGGGCCGTCTTGAGGGCATCAACAATCAGCTGTACGCGGTTATATCTCGATCCGATAGTGAACAGGCCGACAAACTCCCACCCCCACCCGCTATCACGGGTGGTGGCTCCACCGAACAGCTTAACTATATGGAAGACTCTTTCTACAACCTTGAGCAGATTCAGTATGCGATGAACGAGCAAATCAACGAGCTCCGCTCCAGGGCTCCTGTCACCGTCAGTGATGGTTCAGAAGCTGCGGAAAAGGCAGAGAAGTACGAGACTACCATCATGGGCCTTTGGCAAATGATCCTGGCTGGAGAAGAAGAGGCACGTGAACGGAAACGTGAACGACGCCGACTACTCTCTGAAGACCCTGATGCCAATGAGCAACTCTCGCCGGATGAGGACTACAACGCCAACGAGACATACTCACTTACTGCATTCTCTTCCAAGGTCCAATGGCTATCCAGTCGGGCAGCCAGTCTCAAAGACAAGCAGTCCGTCCTAATGCGCCAAATCAAGCAGCAACGTGAGCTAAACAGCAAGTCCGATGCGCAGAAAGAGGCAGAATTTGAGCGACTCAACACGCAAGTCCTCAGTGCAAGGTCCGAGAAGAAGTCGATGGAGGGTGAGCTCGAGCGTGCAATGGAGCAGCTACAGCAGTTCGATGAGCACAAGATTCAGAATGACTCGCAGATTTTGCGCGAGACGCAGGAGCGAAACGCAGGTCTGGAGGCTCAGCTCATCAACGTTCAAGAGCGAGTGATGGCTTTCGAGTCTGAGTTGAAGGAGGCCAAACAACGTGCTGTCGCGTACGAAAATCAACTAAGGGACGTGCAAGAGCAGGCTGTAAACTTCCAAAGCAAGATGCAAGAGGCTGAGAAACGCGCTGCTACATTCGAAGAAGAACTGAAGGACCACCAAGAGCGTAACACCGCGTACAACGTCTCGTCAAGAGAGGCAGAGGATCGCACCGCTGGCTACGAAGCTCAGGTTCGGGATGCACAGGAACGAGCTCTCAAGCTAGAGAGAGAACTCAGGGACGCTCAAGACAGTGCCCGTAGTGAAGCGGCAACAATCCAAGCCGAACTAACTACCTCTGCGCAGAAGATCCAAGAGGTTACAGCAGCTCTACAGGCGGTGACGGCTGAGAAGGAGGAGGCAGAGGCGCGCTCCTTGGACGCCACCAACACTCTGAACGCAAAGGAAGAAGAGTTCCGCAGCCTCGAAGGCGAGATCGTTCGTCTCACCACTGAGCTTACCTTCGCCAAAGCAGAGCTTGACGGCGCTTACGGTACTCGCGCACAACGTGCTGCTGATTCGGCTGCAAATCCCGCCATTAAGAGGGAGTTGGATGAGCTCGCCGAGCAGAACCAGGCGCTCCTCGGTGAACTGGAAGCGCTTCGCAAGGTCCAAGACGTTGCCTCTCAGTCCGAAGCTGAGGCCCGCCAATCTGAGCGCAATCTCAAGGCCGAGCTCAAAGGCATGGCTGCTGAGTACGAAGCCCTCACTCGTGATGCTATTCAGAACGAGAAGGACCGTGAAGTCCTCGAAGGGCAGATCGACAAGCTCCGCGACGACAAGGAAGCCCTGGAGCGCGAGCTCAGTGACGAGAAGGTCAAGTGGCTTGGAGTCAGGAGCCCAGGCATGCCGAATGGCGCTGCTGCTCAGCTTGACATGGGTGCGACTAGCATTCGCATGTTGAGAGAAGACTTCAGGAAGATGATGCGGGATCGAACAGCGGAGGGCCTAAAGGCATTGAGAGTGAGTAACGCCATATCATTGTACTACGGTATACTAACGATATACAGGCGGAACAAGAAGAACGACGGAAGCTCGAAGCAGTCGTTCGTCAGCTACGGAAAGATGCGATGCCACAACGCTCTAATCTCTCAAGGACCATGACGACACCACAATAGCACGAATTTGTTTGATCGCACCACTGTTTTTGCGCTTCACTTCAACACCGTTGTATTTCTATATACCCACTTTTTCACCTTCTGGATCCGTATCATCGACGCATTATACGCGGAGTTTGGGCATCGACCACAATCTATACTGGCGTTTCTACCACTATGGAAAGCATATATGCATATAGAAGTAATGTATACGATGTGCTTTGCTTGTTGTTTGGCATCAGCACACGAGCATATATGGCCTTGGCTTCATCTCTTTAGGTTAATAGACTTGTCGCTGCCTGCAGCCAAAGAATTACGTTTGTTGAGATGGCTCTACATTGGTGATGCGTGTTGACAGCTCCTGCTCTTACGAAACATACTACTGACCAACGTCGTAGCGCTAGTGATGGTACTCGCACCTAAATACGTGACGCTGGTCTTCTTTAAAACATGTAGGACGCCTCAGATATAATTGGTGCTAGCGTCTCCACTTTTCCCAAGGCTTTTGTGCGGACCCCATCGTGTCAAGGCCTATCCTCTACTATCCCCACGAGCTGCCGTGTACAGCCTCAATCAGGCTGCCAGTTGATCAAACATGCCTCTTCGCAGACTGATCTTGGCACATATATCAAGGCTCACACATCTTTTCTTCTGGCCCCATATTTCAAGGCAGCATCCGTGTCTTCCGAGGTGGTCGTCTTGAAAAAGCTAGAAGGCGGGCGGGTGGCTTCCGTCGTCTCCACTTGCAGTCTTTCCTCCCCTGCATACGGGTGGCCTTATAGGTACTGTGGGGGGAGTAATGTGAGCTGCCAGCGTACAATTGTCCGCGGTACCTGAGTGGGAAGCCTAATGTGGTATTACCCGTGGCTGTGGTCCCTCTCCAGTGAAAAGACATCTGTTTTCATTGGCCGCGTGGTGCCTTTCGCGAGAAGAACTACATGCCGTTACTCTTGTAGCTGCTCGCCGTATTCCTTCGTATTGTCCCGATCTTACGATTGTGCCAGAGCGGTGAGGTATTTGCAACTGAGTGAAGGTTAGCCTTGGATGCCTGATGGTGCTATGTAGTATTCTGTGGGGACATGGAAGTTGGAACGATATAAATACCAGATGAAAGCCACCTCCATCTGGCACCACACTACTCAGACTACTACAACCATCGTCACGTCCTATAATACCCGTCCTCTTGTAATACCCAATCGCACACCATGAAGGCCACTACCATCCTCGCTACCCTCTCCCTCGCCGCTTTGGGCGCCGCTATGCCATCCCCCGACTCCCCTCCTACCGACACATCCCCATACATCAAGTCTTCCTTCTCCTGGGTAGACTGGGTCGACAGCCTGATTGCCGATCCATCCACAGCCCTTTCTGCCGAAGAAGCTCTTGCAGCCTTCGAGGCTGGTGCCGAGGACCCCGAGGACCTTACCAAGCGTCAGGAATTTGCAAACTGCCAACAGCTTACTTCGTCCCCTCCATCCGTTGGCGACGCAGTGTCTTGTATCAACGATTTGGCTGGACGCGGCAAGGCGGGTCAGAACTGCGATGTTAGCAGCATAGGAGGTGCTGTACAGTGTAGCATTGGAAGTGCCCATATCGTTACCGTAAGGGGAGGTACTAATGCTCCTACAAGCGTGAACTGGTAAGTTCCCTAACTGGATATTGCATTAGATGGAGTGTGCTGACTTGGGGTTTAGCAACGATATTGCGCGTTCAGGCGGTATTATCATGGACCGCTGCACACGCGGTGACAACACTGTTTCTGGAACTGCGTATATTCCCCAGGGCGGTGTTGCTGTACATATCCAGCATTCTTAGAGGAGAACTTGGAGGTGTTTTGGGTCGTGGGGTTTCAAAGTGAGGATATCGAACAGACGGCAGGAAGCAGGGTAGTACCTGCCTATTATGGACTATATGACGTTATGAAAACGCTAGGTTGAACGCAGTAGTACTACTGTTATCGAATACTGAGTCTTTTTAGTGATTGGAACCTGCTGTAGTGAAGATTTCTCCTCGCAACATGCCTCTACAATGTTTTTGTAGAGCCCTCATTCGTACTGATAATGCAATAGTAGCAAGAAGACTTATACATCAGGACCAGTATAACCCTTGTGTCACTAGGATGACGTTTCATACTACAGGATTTGAGATGCTGCGGCTCAGGTCTTGCGGCCAACGGGTAAATGTGTAGCTCTTTGACGGACAATCAGCATGTGCAGTTCTTTCTCGGAAAAGACCACTGAGATAGCAGTACCAGACAGATACACCATGGTCCAATCGGGTCGGTTATGTTCCCCACGCTCACCAGTTTGTCAAAGAGGAGACGGTTATCACCTGTCATCAATCTAAAAGCAATGAAGCTGTACAAACACCCACCTCAACACGATCTAAACGATCATCGTCAACATCATCCTCTCCACCTACCCCTCACCCACCCCTCATTCCAAAGCAAGTTGAGCCAGCCCTATCTCCGCAACCCGGCGAATAAATGCAAAAAGAAAGAACTACTTATCGCCCTTGCAGCCACACAAACCCACGTCGGCCCACCCACACCGCAATTCTCCAAAAAGCAAGGCTGCTCAACCATGCCTCAACACCACTTCCCTTTTCCCAGTATAACGGTACCGGAGGCAGGCGGCTGGCTGCGTTCTCCTTGCATGAACAAAGCCACTTCATTCTCGTTTGGCGCCTGCATGCAGAAGCGAGATAGGGTCAACGTGCACGAGCCAGGTGCTGTGCTACCAAAAAAAGTAAACGGAAAAGGGGAAATTGCATGAATGCATGGATGTGGAACAATGACGATCGACTTTGCCAACACACCACCGCCATGATTCAGCTCGTCTGCGTTGGAATGTCATGTGAATTACATTGTCGTGCTTACTGCATGCACAACTTCTATGCTAAAGATCCGACTGTGAGCCGCCTATCTATCCTCGTCACCTGGCCCATCCTCGTATGATAACAATAATAATCTAGGCATTTAGTGCCGGAATACCAGATAACGCAATGCAGTGAAAAAAGCGACATAGAAAATCGTGTAGCAAATGGCGACTTTAGGTTTACAAGTTAAGTAGGCCGAGCTAGAAAGCGGCGGAAACGTGTGATGCGGGGGTATCATACCGCAGAAAGTGGAATAATGTAAATGCTAGAAAGGAATCGTATCATAGTGTGGTAATGCAGTGTGACGAGACAAAAGGAAGAAAGCGATGCGGAGGTTTAGTAGGTCCCTCCTAAACTGTTCCAGGCAGCCAGAACATCGTCACTGACGCTGTCGCGATCGTTACTCGTCATCCTTGGGCTACTCGTGATGTTGTCATCTGGACTCAGGTGGCGTGATCTTCTTGTGCTAGCGCTCTTGTAGTAGCTTGACGTTTGTGAGTAGACAGACGTACGTGATCCGGTAGAGTGAATGCTGCTCTGTCGATTTCGCGTTTCGGCGCCCGCGAGCGCCAGTTCACTTATGTGTCGGGCGACCTTCTTTGAGGGTTTCGGGACTGGTGGCTCGACGATGCTAGGAGCACGAGACGAGGCTTCAGAGACTGGGGCCAAATCTCTAAAACCAGTAGACGTGGGAGGTACCGGGAATGAGATTGCCGTGGGACTGGATGCAGTCCTACTGCGGCGATGGAATGGTTCATCTTTCATTCTCTCTGGCGGTGAACTAATGACACCTTGATCGAGCATAGGGAATTCCTCAAGCTCGTTACTGGTATCACTGCTCGCCACCTTGACTACGTCCTGGTCGTCAGTGTAAAGTGCGGGCGTCATTGGCGAGGGTAGAGGTGATGGGTGGTCAGTAGTCGTGGGTGATGCTATGCTAGCAGCAAGTGTTGGGGACGTAGGCGGGAACGGATCCACTTGTGAAAACCCGGAGGGCATTGGGAAGTGGTGCGGCAGCCTTCCTCGACTAGCAGGAGAGTAGTTGCGGTCTGACCATGTGTCGCTTACGGAACTATCGCGGAGTTGGCTGGTAGTTGCCTGGCTTTCAGTCGTCGAGGATCTGCCACGTGATGGCGCAAGCGACGAAGATGTACCTGCAGATGCCCGGTGCTTGGACCTGGTCTCAGTGGATCTTACATGACTTGACTCCCGAGAATCTGTTGAAAGAAAGGCGGACGTGCGGTGTGGTGGAGACCTTTCCGCTGCCGGCTTGAGCTGCTTCTCTTGTTCCCGTGTGGGCGCCTGCGATGCGCTCTGTTTGTTCATAGCTGCGCGTTTCTTTCTCATCAGCTCCAGCAAAGCCTCCTCTTCTGCCGTCACTTGCATATATTTGCGCGACCCTTCCGATTGGGGCTGCGGCGCACTTGCTGACGTGCGCGCACTCACAACGCTATGTGCCGTAGGTGACACTGGTGTGGTAACAGCAGTCTGTGGGCGGGAATCTTCGTGTTCATGAATGACCGAAGGCTGCCTCACGTGGCTTATCCGTCTACCACCACTGTGAGTACTGTTTCGAGGATAATGATACGATGGGAGAGGTGGCGGCTCCGGCATGTACATCACTTCCATGGTGGCCGTTGTAGATGTCGAGAGTGTGCTCATCTTTCCAGATGATTGCCCACGACGGTGTGGGCGAACTTCATATGCCTGTGCTCGTCCAATGACAATCTCCCCTGTGTAGTCGCCACTGTCCAAGCTCTTGCGAACGCTGCCCTTGCGAGATCGTGACCGGTTGTCGCTCTCGTCTTCAGATGACGAAAAAGACAAGACGCTAGAGTCTTTAAGGTTGGTCTTGGAAAGGGCAGACTCTTTAGTCTTTGACGTAGAATACGTTCGATACGTGTCTACTGAGTACTGGCTAGGTGAGGTTAGATGAGTAATGTCAACAATGTCCTCGAGCGCGAAGCTGTCCCGTTTGTACGCTGGTGTGGGATCCTGCGATCGACGACTGTAGTTTGATGCACTTCTGCCTCGCGAGGGCTCACCAGCGGTATAGCTATGGTCTGGCACAACAGGTTTGAGATCTGAATATATAGCATCGTCATGTGGCTGCTGTGTTTCTTCCGCCTGGCTGTCTTCGCTCTCCTCGTCGAGCGCATCAAACCAATGCTGCACGCCTTTTGGTGGTCGTCGTACATGTATTTTCGCATTGTCATATTGATCCCGCTTGACTTTGCATACTGGACTTGGGGGAGTCCTTGTTGGAGGATTCTGATACTTCACGTTAGGCTTCTGCAGCTTGGCAGGTCCTGCTTGTGGTGTCGGGTGCCTCGTCATTGGGTGAGGGAAGTACTCCGAGTTCATGGACATGGCAGCCGGTGAGTTCACCATCTTGGTGGGCGAAAGCAATGTACCATAGTTGGGTCCATCACTGTTGTCCTTGGGCTTGGGGAACAGTTTGGACAGATCCAGGCGGGCAGGTTTGCTTTTTCGGTATTCCTTCTTCCTCGTTTCATCCAGGATGGCAGGCGACATTGGACTGGCATCATAGTTGTCGTAACCATGGTCCGTCAATACCGGAGGCTGTCCTCTTCGTAACGCTCTATCTCGGACTGCCGAATCGGAGGTTTGCTGTGAGATGTACAGGGGTGAACTCTTCGCGTCGTAGTGCGATCTCAGGGTCGAGTTGGACGTTTGTGGGTGTAGCCGGTGAGTGACGGAACCGTTGTCAGAGCCCTGCCTACTTTCTCCAGTATAGGTGCGTCCTAGGACGTTGGACGATGGTCGTTTTGACATGCTGGGTCGTTTCGGGTGTCCACTGTTCTCCGTGGCTGTTTGCGAGTTTCTCTCGTCGATGTGAGAGCCGAAACTAGCCTCGGATACGGTAATGGACATGTAACCAGGACTTGGTGGGATTGTCGACTGTCTTGATGTCGAGCGATGCAGGGCATCGGACGTGCCCAGTACTCGATGTGCTTTGCTGGACGTATCTTCGTGACGGGAGGGCCTCTCGGGGCCAGAGGGTATCGATGGGGCAGGGTGGACGTCGTGGACGTCAAGTTTGGATCGCGAGCGGCGAGGCAGTGGGAAGGAAAACTTCTTGGGTCCGCGGTCGCCGCGAGCCATGATGCCTGGGACAGCCGCGAGTGGGCAGAGAGAGATTGGTGGCTGTGGTGCGGGCGTGGGTGCGACTCAGTAAAGTTAGAGATACGATGGTGGAGACTGAATCGCGGTATTCGTTGGCGCTACAATGGCAATGGCCACATGGGGTAGAGTGTTGTCGAATGGCACGTCTTGTGCTGCCACCGGCCGGCGCTGACAGGACATGAAGTGATGTTTGCTTTTGGGTGCAGGGAGGCGATCCGATATGCAGTGGAAGAAGTCCGGCAGCTTCGATGGAGGAATCCAAGGGTTCAATTGCGGGCCCCTACGGCGATGCTGCACAGAGCGCTAATCCGGCGTGGACTGGTTGAGTGCTATCTGCAGGAACGGCAGCGCGGCGCGAGTAGTACGATGTCATGCAGCGATGGGACGGGACTATCAAGTTTGCTGAGTGTCGGCCCTCTGGGGGCGAGGGGGACAGCGGATTAAAGTGGCAACCCTCCAGAAATCCCAAGAAGATGGGAGAGGGCGGGTATAACCCGCGAGTTATCGCCCAAGGATCCATTGAATTTACCGCTTGTGAGGAGCTGGTGATGGTAGGATCCGCATGGCAGTCGGCTTCAGGGGTCGCTCATGTCATTGCAGACGTGCGGACCGCTTGTGTGCACAAGCGTCGAGCCATGCACGGTCTCAAAGCCACACCTGCAGTCTTCAGACATGCATACCCTGAGTATCTGTCATATGACAGCTCGCCGTTCTCTAGTCGGAATTTGCAGCGCTGCGGCAGTGCGCGGCCACGAGCATTTTCGTCTGTCGCCCGTCGCCATCGCCGCAAAAGACAGGGCTGGAATCGTCAGGAGCGAAAAACCTACTTGTGGTTGAGAAGGACTAGAGCTCGCCGTACCGAACTTTGTAGGATTGTCCATGCGTCAGTAGACGACACTAGCACCCGCCCAGCGCCCTAGTCCTAGGGCAGCGGCGATATGATTCCCCGCTGGACGCCGAACATGAACCATAGTCTCCGACAGAGCCCTGAGGCAGAACGATAACCTCACCACTCCGTCGCCAATTTCCACCACCTGTACCTGCATCATGTCGTGCTGCCTTCCCCACCGGCTTTCTTTCCGATTCACCACCACCAGCCCACGTCGCACATGTTGCACATCGCCTCGTATCCATTCATCACGTTGCAATACAAAACGGGTAGCAGCAGCTCTGCAGTGTCCACATAGTGCACATCTGGGTCTGTGAGCATCGTCAGGGGTGAGAAACGAATTGCGCGATTGACCTTCGTCTTTCCCTTCCTGTTCCTCCATAGTGATGGTGCGGCTATCTTCTGATGATCACGAACATCCTCGTGGGGATGCACGTAGCCAAGCCGGCTCTTCGTAGATCCGGCATCTCCTAGCGAAGAAGCGCGGTCCCTTTCCACGCGCTCCACCACGGCTATCTTCTCAGGTTATTGTAAGCTGACCCATGTCATGTACGCGTCGAATTATCAGTATGGTTTGTCTAGCGCTGACGCGGGAGCTCGACGCTGTCATAAATGCTTGGTTATGAAATGTTATAGTTCGTTTGGGTATAAGAGAAGGCCCGCACATGAAAGACCGTCGTACTGCCTGAGTCAATAATCCAAACACGCGACTGCGATACACTTTGGGCACGCAAATGAGGCTATCAGCGAGGTTGACCGAACTCAGCCGAACACATTTAGTGGCATTGGGGCGCTTCGGAGTTCTCACCGCGTTGTTTTGAACATAGATTGCACCGCGGGCACTTGACAGGCTCTCTACTGGCACCACAAGTTCTGAGGCTTGAGAAGGTCGTTTCAGCTTTTATGGTGCATCCATCTCGTTGGTAACTATGGTTGGATTTCGGAGCAGGTCCTAGTGGTCGTACTGTTAGCTTCTCGCTTGTATGCTTTGAAGGCTATGAACCAGACGCATATATAGTGAGTAATCCCAGGTGTAGAGTATAACGCCTTCATGTGAAACCGAGCATCGGAAGATGGCCTCAGCCATGTGATTGTCCAGTATCCTGCGTAAGTTCCAACACACTGAAATAGCCCAAAGACTTTCGAGTACCTGGGCGATGTTATCTCCTGGCAGTATGGTATTGTAATTGACTGTTGTGCTGTCATTGCTTCCTATTAATTACTGTTTCGCCTGAAGGGATGAATTTGTAGTCCTCCTGTGTACCGTCCGGCCAGTCTGAGACTGAAAGACCGATGGCTGGGACAATATTCGCTAGCTACTCAAAGTGTTTAGGTGTCGTCTTTTTCATCAGCTACCATATGAAGAGAACGAGAGAGGACAGTTATCGCGTTTCCTCGTCATCGCTTCCGCATTGGTGGTGCAGCAGGAACCGTGATGCCGCTAAGGCAGGCAAGAAGGAGGTTTTTTAACAAGGAAAGCGACAACGATGCGAGTGCGGACACGAGTGGGGAAAATACGTGATGGAGACAATCACATAATGTAGTGCCTTGACGGATATTGTCGTCGCCGTGTCTCGAATAGGGTGCGGTGGAAGGAGTCTATCGCAATGTCACCTTTTGCTTGGAGAGACATCATTGAGCTTCTGCTGCTGCTCAGGTTCGGTGAGCAAGCCCATATAAGAAAGAGCTCGTGTTTACAAAGTTGTGTCTTCCTAAGGTCGTGTAGCCAAAGATACCTAGGTACTCTAAGGGTATGTGCCGCTATGTGGTTGTTGAAGTTGTAACACAAAAGCGTGTGTATGACTTCGAGTAGGGTCTAGTGTATAGGATATATGGTGGAAAAATCGAGTTCCTTCCTATCAGGGTGCTTTCGTGATGTCGAAGGGTCATCTACACGTAGCAAGGATTCCTGGTTCAACTCAAGACGGCGGTGTAGCAATGAGTTGCCGTCGCCATTTTCGAGGCCGCGCCTAGCTTCGCAATTGCATCTTCGTTGCAACAGCTGCTTCTGTGTAGAAATTGCATCGCAGGCTTTGTGTATTTGTGTTTATCGGGATGTCATGCAATGTAGCGCTTGTGGCGTCGTACAGCCGTGCCGCTTCCAACACTGCTGCACCTGCAGCTATTGCATACGCAACCCAAGCAGTATCGAAAAAGGATGGCTTCCAATATGCTGCTTGTAGCGGTGTGTGTGTACGTGTGTCTACAGAGCAATGGATAGAGAACAACAAAGACGGCGCTTGTTGTCGTGTTTTGCCACGCCAGAAAAGTTGATGGGATGGCTGACCGAATGCGGCGTCACTCGGCACAAGCCTCGTGACTGGCGGTATCAATATACCGCCCGCAGCGCCCGCAAAGCTGCAGCAATAGCTCAACTATAGCTCCAACACGACATGAGCGTTGAGAGGTCTTTATGTGAGATATAGATAACATGGATACCTGCAGAAGCAACAATAAATCCTAATATAACGAAGCTCTAGAGCTTCCCATTGCGCAATACAGACGGCAAGCTGTCAAGCACCCATGTCAACCCATTAGCGCTAGTCAGTGGCCCACTGCGAGATGCTCTGTCGTGCCTTCGTCTACCTAAACCCCACCACCACTGCCAATCCACACGCAATACCCGACAGAGCCATATACACGACCGTCCTTCGCTTCCCTCGCCTCCTCAGCAGACACGGCGACATCCTTGGCGGCACTCCAGTCTCCCGCGTTTCAACCACGCCATCACGTCTCCATACGCTCCTATCTCTCCGTCGGCGGCGACACGTCCGATAGCGACCACGACGATCCCCGTGACGGCCTCCGCGAGCCAGCAGACGACGTGTGTACCGACTGGCGACATGCACAATAACTAGGCCTATCGTCTTCTCCCGCGTCATTCCTGCTCCGCCGAGCTCGCGCTTTGGTCCCGAGGTCTCAGGTCCCGGATCACCACCACTAACGTTTCCGCGAGCCACTTCACTCGGCAAGTGAACCGAACAAGCTTTTTGAGACCCATCCTCGCACGCATCACCGACACTCGAAAGAACATCCACGCCCTCCGTCACGCCCGCGCAACATGGCCTCCAACGCTGCAGGCCCCAGCGCTGACGGCGTGGCCACGACAGTGCACACCGAAGCCACAGACCCGTATGCCACCATGGGACAGTTCTCCTTCGCGCCAGCAACCAAGACGACCGTAGTCACTACCACATACACGACCACGACCACGTTCCCGCCCTTGTGTGTAAACGCCCCCGGCAGCCTCAGCGAGCGAGACCCCAAGGACTACCCGCTGGCCCACGTCCAGGCTCCCGAGTCAATACGCAAGTTCTACTTTGAATCCGGAGGCGAACTGGCTTGCTTTGAGGAAGCAGACGCTGCCTCTGAGAAGGTGCGAGAGGTACGCTTTTCCCTCACGCCAGGGATATGCCTGCAGCTGAGGCCTTTCACGTTGCAGCCGCCATGCCCCCCAGCTAACACTTTGATTGCAGCAGAAAACACTCCGCCAGAACCTACGATCCGCAAACGGCACCCTCAAGAAGGTCGAGTCCTACGACGGCCCGCCAGTCTTCGCGACACCCAGCCGCTCGACGCGTCCAAAGCCACGCGCTCCTCACCAAGGCCTCCGTTCAGTCTCTGGTCGTCGGAAACGGGATAATGCAGACGATTCGCCGCCACCGTCAATCACAAAAGCCGTTGAGCTGCTCGGTACACATCGCCAGAGCAAGAAGCCTAGGTTAGAGCACGACAAGGACGCTCGCATGGCCTCCCGTCCCACATCGAATGAGATGGAGGATCCACACCTCGCTACGCCCGACACAGACATGGCCGGCCTCGGCTCGTCCAAACTCCCAAAACTCCGCAATAACCATCTACACAGCTCCAAGCCCAGAGCTACGTCACAGCAGATCGGACCGAACCAAACGCCGCCTCGATGGCGGCTCCAGGAATCCAGTGCTCGCTCATCACACTCTAGAGGCAGCCTCTCTGACGACCGAGAGCCGACCCCCGAGCCCTCTTTCCCCACGGGTGTATTCGACGGCCCAGGCGTAGCTGCTACACCCCCAATTGCTGAGTCCGATTTGGAGCCAGGTGGACCTTTCGCCGAAGACGCATCTTTTACGCCCTCACGACTCACTCCCCTTGATACAACTTCGGCGCAAGATGTAAGCTTGCCCAGTCCCAGCCTGTCGCCCATCACGGCTGCCGCAAACCTCGCGCAACAAACGAATGGTGGAGCGTCCTTCTCAAGCACAGAAATGGACTCGGATGTGAATGATGTGTCAGGATTTGACCTGTCACAGGGCACTTCAAGCAGCTCGCACATGGGAGACTTTTCACTTTTCCCTGGTTCCCAACACCGCGACAATGGTGACGGTTCCAATACGCAACTGCCTACTCCTTCTGTCATGGATATACCGAATATGCTCAACTCATTCGATGCTCTGCCAGAGCAGATGAAGTCGTACGTCTTGTACCAGATGCTGCGGAGATGCAAAAAGCCGACCCTACACTTCGTTGCGGATGTCGTCAACCCTGCCCTTAAGAGGGACTTCATCGCCTCGCTTCCTACCGAACTTAGCCTTGAGATCATCAGTTATCTGGATGTCAAGAGCATGTGCAGCGCAGCACAAGTGTCCAAGTACTGGCGGAAACTCACCGATACCCATGAGTCCGCGTGGAAAGATCTCTTAGACAAAGATGGATACAAGCTGCCGCATGGCGAGCTGGAGCGTGCTGTGCAAGAAGGCTGGGGCTGGCAATATCCCCATTCCACTGACAGCTACGAGCGCGACCTGCGAGCTCAATCAGTAACCTCGAGGTCAGACAGCGAAACCATCTCAGGCTTCTCCACTTCTAGCCTGTCTAGCGGCCTCCAAGATCAGGAGGGTGCAGTGACACGATCCTCGTCCACACGTCAGAAGAGGAAGGCTACAAGTAAGCATAGCAGCAGCAGTGGCAAAAAGGCTCGCAAGAGTCGTACCTCCACAAGGACACAGGTTGCCCTCTACTCGCAACCTGCAGATTATCAAGAGGGCCCGCATGCTTTTGCTAAGAGAGCAGAAGCCGCCATCTCTGATCCCAACGTTGGCTTGCCCGGCCTTCGTGCTATGCATCTTTTCAAATCTCTGTACCAAAGACATCACCTCATCCGCAAAAGCTGGATGGCGGTAGACACAAAACCAAAGCACATTGCTTTCCGCGCACATCAGCGCCACGTAGTGACATGTCTGCAATTCGACACAGACAAGATCCTGACTGGTAGTGACGATACTAACATCAATGTTTACGACACCAAGACAGGAGCGCTACGAAGCCGCCTCGAGGGCCATGAGGGTGGCGTGTGGGCTCTTCAGTATGAGGGAAACACACTTGTATCCGGCTCGACTGATCGCTCAGTGCGAGTATGGGACATCGAAAACGGAAAGTGCACACACGTGTTCCAGGGCCATACATCCACCGTCCGGTGCTTAGTGATCCTCAAGCCAACTCAGATTGGTGAGACCCTTGACGGGCAGCCGATCATGATGCCGAAGGAGGAGCTCATCATCACTGGCTCACGAGACTCCACCCTCCGTGTTTGGAAGCTTCCCAAGCCAGGCGACCGGGGCATCATGCAGACTGCAGCGGCATCCAACGATCACGACAACCCGTACTTTATCCGCGCTCTAACTGGGCACCATCATTCAGTACGTGCAATCGCTGCACACGGCGACACGCTCGTCAGTGGTAGTTACGACTGTACAGTTCGAGTGTGGAAAATCTCGACTGGAGAAGTTCTGCAACGTCTCCAAGGCCACTCGCAGAAGGTGTATAGCGTCGTCCTTGACCACGCGCGCAACCGTTGCATCAGTGGTTCGATGGATAACATGGTCAAGGTCTGGTCTCTGGAAACAGGTGCCTGTATCTTCACCCTTGAAGGTCATACCTCACTTGTTGGTCTTCTCGACTTGAGCCATGAGCGTTTGGTGTCGGCTGCTGCTGATTCAACCCTCCGAATCTGGGATCCGGAGAACGGACAATGCAAGAGCCGACTCTGTGCTCACACAGGTGCCATTACCTGCTTCCAGCATGATGGCCAGAAGGTCATCTCTGGCTCTGACCGAACACTCAAGATGTGGAACGTGAAGACGGGCGAGTTCGTTAAGGACTTGCTCACAGATCTGAGCGGTGTTTGGCAGGTCAAGTTCAACGAGCGTCGCTGCGTTGCTGCTGTTCAGCGAAACAGCATGACATACATTGAGGTAAGCAATTAACAGCGAAAAGGAGCCCGTCTCCTCTAAGCTGCGCCCCACCTTCAGTAAAGGCTTTCGTCGGGGCTCTTGCTAACAATACATCAGGTTCTTGACTTCGGTGCCTCGCGCGACGGCGTTCCCGCTGATCAACGAGGACGACGTATTGTCGTCAATGCTAGAGGCCACGAGATCGAAGACGTCTCTGAAGGCGAATTAATCGACGTCGAGGCTTAGGCCTCCTCACTCTTCCGTTCAACACAGCGAAATACACGACTACACAAACACACCCAGCATACCTTTGGAACCGGCGCGAATGTTTCCCCACATGTTCAAAAGCGATACCCATCACGCGCGTTTTGGCGAATGACTTCACGACACGGCACCCGAATCCTGTTCGTTCGGGTGGCATTATGAACTGCTCTTATTAGCCTGGCTCTGTCCATTACCGTACACCTAGGTGTAGGAACAGCAGGTGTGCTAGGATACGATGTTTCTTACATTTGCATAGCTATGGCGTTTACAATATCCGGGGCTGCATCAGTAAGCGTCTACGGACCACAACTACTATGAAGAAGTAGATACATAATTTTATTCACAAATTCTTTTTAATGTTTGACTTGTGCCCTTGTTACGAAGGTGTGCGCGTCTAGACTAAGCCAGCGCTAGTGAAAGCGGGATGTGACGCGCTTGCCCCACACTGCCGCGGCTCAGGTCGCAAACACGTCCAGTTCACATTAACATTCATAAGTTCGCATACATTGTCCGACACTGGCTGGAAATGCGGACTTCTTCAAACAACACCTGATGCCGGCGTACTTCTTCCACATTACCTTGGAGCTTTATCCCTCGCGCTCACCACCGGACAAAACGTTTACCCCTCCGCCGCGAACCGACATCTTCTCGAGACTTCCGGCCCATCGCCGAGCATCGTGGGGCTCTCCCCCTCCGCCATCACGCGCCTATAATAGCTTCACAAAGCCCATAGCCTCTAGTAGTGAAACCGGCCAAGCTACTGCTTCTCGCGATCGCCAATCTACTGCCCGTCGATTCAGCCAGCGCACGCGACCATCGTTCTCCGACCACCACGATAGTCCCGTACCGGTCGTCAAACCTCCGAAGAGGCCGGGACACAGACGAACACAGAGCTTTGCGCACAGAGACTGGCGTTTCGACACCATATCTATACTCAGCATCGACATGAACCCGACCAGCACTGAGCTTGATCGAACTCGCGCCAACCACCTCAAGCACCCCTCACACGCGCCAAACACCGGCGGTCTCGCGACAAAGGGCAAGTTCATACCCTCGGAACCGAAGAACACAGAGGTTGGCTGGGGTGTGGTACATCTCTACCGCGATGGACAGGAAACACCAGGGCTGTACGACGAGGTGGATGGAGCGAGCAAGGAATTCAATGAGGAGGACTGCACCACCCTGTGCATACTAGCAGTCCCCTCATATATGACACCATCCGACTTCTTGGGCTTCATGGGCGAGCAGACCAGAGAGGAGGTTTCCCACTTCAGACTTATCCGGACAAGCAGAGCGAACAAGTACATGGTGTTGATGAAGTTTCGGGAAGCCGAGAGAGCTAGAGCGTGGAGAAAAGAATGGGACGGCAAGGCCTTCAACAGTATGGAGGTAAGAGAACGTATCGCTGCAGTCAAGGAGCGATAGCTAACATCGATAGCCTGAGTATTGTCACGTCGTGTTCGTCAAGTCGATCAATTTTCAGAGCGGCGACTCGAACCGCGATCCTACCTCATATCCCGATATTACGAACGATCCGTTTGCGCCCGCACCGACCGAACAACCTACTGCACCTCTCCCGCCAGCTGGCAACGTCTCTTCGCCAGTTGAGGGCCCACCAATCGCTACTTCCCTCACCGCAAAACCGCACGCTCCACCTACGCCTGCTTTGGTAGAGTTACCCACCTGCCCAGTCTGCCTCGAACGCATGGACGAAACAACAGGGCTTTTGACGATTCTCTGCCAGCATGTCTTTCACTGCGCTTGCCTTGAGAAGTGGCGAGGCTCAGGCTGTCCAGTCTGCCGCTACACACAAAATGATGCCTTTGCCTTGAACCGTGGCACTGATGGCGAGAGCCCGGATAATGAGTGTAGCGTCTGCGGATCCACACAAAATCTTTGGATCTGTCTGATCTGCGGCAACATAGGGTGTGGTCGCTACGACTCGGCGCACGCATTCGCACACTATGAGGCAACGAGTCATACCTATGCCATGGATGTGGTAACGCAACACGTCTGGGATTATGCAGGTGATGGCTACGTCCATCGACTCATACAGAACAAAGCAGACGGCAAGCTCGTCGACATGCCAGCCTCTAACCAGTCCTTCAGTGCACCCGGCATGACAGGCTACTCCAACGACACCGTACCACGCGAGAAGCTGGATAACATGGGTATGGAGTACGCGTACCTACTTACCTCGCAACTCGAATCTCAACGCGCATATTTTGAAGAACAGCTTGAGCGTGCAGTCGACAAAGCGGCAAAAGCAGCTTCCACCGCTGACGAAGCAAGCCGTTCTGTTGCTTCATTGTCTCAGAAACTCGACAAGCTATCCACTGAGCACGAAGAAGCAACAGCCACCATCGCCTCTCTCACAAAGGAATCCGCTCGCAACGCTCAGAAAGCAGCGTCAGCATCCGACCTCGCTCGCAAACTCACCAAGCAGTACAAGGAAGAGCAGATTGTGAACGAGTCTCTTATGGAACGCATCAAACACTTGGAAAAGAAGGCCGAAGAAGCGGAGAACAGAGTCAAGGAGCTTGATGCGCAGAAAGCGGACCTTGAGGAGCAGAACCGCGATTTGAGCTTCTTCATCTCAGGCCAGGAGAAGTTGAAGGAGATGCAGGCGAATGAAGTCATGGGGCTGCAAGAGGGTGAAGTCGAGGGCGGAACGGTGGAAGTCGCCGAGAAGAAGGGCCGAAGAAAAGGCAAGAAGAAGGCTTGAAGTTTGTCAAGCACACGATGTAGATGGAGTTATGATTTAGCGGCATGCACTGGATTGACGGAGTTGGTTGTGAAACTTGTCAGATACCCCACATAGAATATTCATAGTCCTGCGTAGGGCTTTTGTATCACATTTACCAATATATGATAAACAATCATCACCACACGTCATCACGAGAAGATAATAGTGAAGATAGACCACTAGATTCGCAATGCGCAAGGACTACCCAAACACCACAGTCCAACATTATACGCCCCATAAAGATGCATCCAAGAAAACAAAAAAACAAAACAGGGCTCCAAAACTAGTATATACACAAGTTTCATGTATCTGTGTCCGAAAGGGAGAGAGAGTAAAAACACAACGTCGTCCCAGGGAACCAGCCGTGTCGGTCGTCAAGTCATGTCATGCTAAAGTCGTGAATAAGGTAGGGATTTTGGACTCGACCATAGGTAGATCCAAAGAGAGCGTGGTGGAAAACGAAGGATTGACCGGTGTGAATGCATGGACGTGAGATGGAGAGGTGATGAACGCCGATATGTATCCGTTTTGCGCCGTTGGAAAAATCAATGCAGTGGTTGTTTGTAGATGCGTAGTGGGTGAGGTGGTATCCAAGTGGGTAGATAGTCGAGAGCATTCAAAGCGGTAACAGATGATGGGTAGCCATGTCGAATAGTGATCCGACAGTTTAGATCCAATCGTCATCCACGATACTCTTGCTGCCGATCGCAATCTCCCTCTCAAAGCCCAATCCGAGACCAAGGCCGACATCCATCTTAGGTGGTGCCTGGAGTTGTGGCGGAGGCTCGGTCTTCTTCTTGGGGCTTTGCTTGGCTGGGCTCACGTTGCCGTCAGAGCCCATACGCACAGTCTTGACGTCCCAATCGTCTTCAAGTGCAGCGCCGATCCAGACCTTGACGCTGTCGTGAACAGCGCCATAGTACTTGGGGTTGCAGGCTCGGAGGTGACCCATCAGCTTCTCGAAGCCGGAGACTTTGAGTTCCTGGCGGAATTCGTTACGTGCTGAGCGGGTGGGGAGTGAAGCTATGATGCCGTTGAGGAGATCAATGTGTGTGGCGAGGTAGTTGGTCGCATCCCATTCTACACCACCAACGTAGGGAGCTGCGGGCACAATGGCGCGTTGACCGGGGAAGTGAGTCTTAGCGTAAGACCTGTCTCCTGTCGGCTTGGGTGGAACAGGGATGACGTTGAGGTGATGGATGAAGATCCAGAAAACCTCCTTGGTGACGTTGGACATCTCTTTGCACCATACTTGGTAGGGTCGTGGTTGGTGCATCTGTAGAATGAACGGAACAGTGGATGCCTGCTTCTCCTTGACTGGATCCTTGAGATACTTCATCAACTCGGTAGCGCGAGTCTCCAGTTCAGCCTCTGGTGCCATGGAGATGTGAGCGAAGATGATCTCGATAATGAGTTCACGCGTAGTAAACTCGCTCGGACCTTTGTGCTCTTCGTCGAAAAGCATAGCCAGCAAGGCTGGGTACAGTGTCGATGAGATCTCGTTAAGCTGCTTGAGAGCGGTAGCAGTCGTGCAGAGTCCCTTGAGACAGCGGAGGAGTTCGTGAAGAAGAGTGTCTTCGTGGTCTTCGCGCCACTCAACCTCCATGATCCGGTGGAGGAGTGCGACTAGCTCAGTCATACCACCGTCCTGGATGAAGTTGTCAACCCAGTCGACAGTTTCGTTACGGATCAACAAGCGGAGTTTGTGCAGCTTGCCGACCTCGACGTTCTGTGGCTTGGGGGTCTTCTTCATGTAGGAGATGAACTCGTCGGCCTTGACAGATTTGGCTCCGTTGGACACAGATCGGTCAGAAGCGTTAGACCTCAGAGATCTCATAGAGGGAGATTTGGGGATAGGAGCTGGCTTTGACGACGTCTTTCGTTCGCCCAACTCGCCGCCCTTCTGCTTCTTTGTAGGAGAGTCACTCCTGTTGAAGGTAAAGGTTCGGCTCCTTGGACGCTCACGCTTAGTTGAGTTTGCTGACTTGTCTTGCGCCTCATCCTCTGCATCTTCAACAGCAGATCCGTGTCGAGACTTGGATGACTTCTGTGGTACCTGCTTGGTGTTCTCTCCAATGGAAGAATGTGCAGAGTTTGTCTTCGAGGTTTGTGGAATGTCAAGCTTGTGCATTCGAACAAAGTCGGCCTTGACCTCTAGCTTCAGTGTCCGCATCTGCGCACGCTGGTGGGCGGGGATATTTCGGGATTCCTGATGTTGTTAGTAGAGGGATCAGCTAGATATCGAGAGAGCACTTACCAGAACCTCCTCGAACTCGGCGTCTACCACCTTAGGATCAGGTTTGGCAGAAGCCGGGGCACTCTCAGCTTGCTTGGACTTTCCGTTAAAGGCAGCGACGGCGGCCATGACTCGGTTCTGCTTCTTTGTAGGACTTGGCGGAGGTGCCATATCCTTGAGGCTGTAGTCCTTGCTGCCAGTGTCGGTACTCGCTCTACTGAGTATGGGTCTCGGCGGCTTGGTAGGAGAGCTCTCTCTGGTGCGTCCCTCGTTGCCCTTGGTGTCGGACAGAGGAACACGCTCGTTGCTCCGCTTGCGCGAGAAGGTCTCGAGTAACGATGCCGTGGAAGTCGACTTGGGAACAAACATGGACTTGGGTCGCTCCTTCTGGGTAGGTCGGAGCGAGGGCTGGCCAGTCTCGAAGAAGTTGCGCTGTTTGGTGGGCGAGTAGTCTTGCGGTGTGTAGAGGGCGATCTCGTCCTCGACGCTCCGGCGCTGGTCGTTCAGAGGGACTTTGCTCGTGGTGGTGACTTCCTGCTGGGAGCTGAACTCGGCCCAAATGGGAGTGCGCGGTGGGGCCTGTGCATAGGAGGTGCGGGGTGGTGTGGTGTTTTCCTTGTCTCTGCTCTCCTTGACGGGTGACTTGTCTCTCCTGCCCTTGCCGAACATGGCAGCCAGATTGGTCGACGACTTCGTCTTCTTGGGCTTCTCGCCTGCCTCAATCTCCTCCTGCGCTCGCCGCGCGTCGAACGATTTCTTGTGAGCGGACTTGTCCTCCTTCTTCGCCAGTGACCGCAGCGATACGGAGCTGAGCGTCTTCTTGTGCAGGCTCTTCTTGGGGCTCGATTTGGCGTCCTGCGACTTGCGAGGCGACGGCGGGTTGAGGGGGTCGTTCTCTGTCTGGTTGGCCGCGCGCAATTGGCTATGGGGGTGGTCTGGCGGTAGCAAGGGCGCCTGGAAGTTGGAGACAGGCATGTATGGCGGGTTGGATATCTGAGCGGTGTGCAGCGCAGCGCCCTCGGTCGGCGAACGCCTGTGGCCTTTATTTACAATAATAGACTTGAGCACTGCAGAGGATTTGTTGCGTCGGTGCCCTGCAGCGGGTGGTGCGGCCATGTCCGGCGTCGACATGATGCTGCTCCAGAAAAAAAGATAATTGTGGAAGCGTGTACTGAGGCCGGGGCCGGGAAGAGAAGGCTTGAAACGTGAATTGTCTATAGCAGAAGGATGGCGGACATATTAGAGGAAGGCGATGATGAGGCAGGTCGACCGTCCGTTTGCGGATACCCATAAACATGCGGGCGATCGTCCCAGCAACCACGCGTGCTAGCATGTGGGGTGCACGCCAATGCATGCCACCGTGACGCGCTAACTTCTATCGACGGCCATATTCATGCGCTTATAGTTTGCATCCGTCATAATCGTCGTCAGGCATGGAAACCTGGAGGAACCGTTTGCCCATGGCTGTTCTGCTGCTAGGGTGCCGACAAAACGTCTCTCCACACACGAACTTCATCTCCCCAATCACACCGCATCCTGCATGTTCGCGGTCGCAAACCTCTGGCCCAAGTCTCTGGCACATCATTTTATTGTGTTTTGGTGTCTGTGTTGCTCACATGATGGAAGAAGCTAGCATCTGGCCTCGGGAGGATTGACCGCCCACAACAACGCGACATAACAAAGCGAGAGCCATCCGTGTTGTTATGCAGAGGAAGCCTATCGCGCACTGACGTCGAGTGTTTTTCACAATACGGCAAGCGATGCCGAAGTATAGAAGCGAAGGATGTATATTGTGTTGTGAAAACCATTATACAACGCTCACTACCTAGGTAGTATGTATCGAGCAGCCAAACTTTCCCCAAATAACAAGACACGATGCCACCCATCTCCCTGCGTATGCTACCACACACCCGGGCCACTCCCATGGCCTATTCGCTCCGTATCTCCCCTCAAAGAGAGTTCGCCAAGCCCCTCACGGTCCTCCTTCGCCTCTCCATCTCCCCAATCCTAACTAGTCCTCTCATGATGCTCGTTCCCTGGTCTCCGCATCCAGCCGTGCCAACACAGATTCCCTTGCTTTGATCTCCACAGTCACAGATGTTGGGCATGCAAGCCATACCAACGGGGCATTCACTTGAGAGCCTGCATTGGGTAATAGCAGGGTCCGTACAGTCAGTTCCGTCCTTGTTGTAGCAGACACCAGCGCCTTCCGTGGTTGTTGCACAGCGACATATCGTGGTCCCGTTGCCGGAACCGCACAGACGGTCGAACGCGCAAGTGGAATCACAAGGGAAGGACGCGCAGACTCCGTTGAAACATCCTTTATTCGCAGCGCAGGCATTGTTGCAGCGACCACAGTGAAGAACGTCGGTTTTGAGGTCGTGGCAGCCGCCGTCACAAAGTGCAACGCCATCACCTCCGCAGGTGGGTGGGCTGGGTGTTGCGCTCGTCGTGGACGTAGTCGATGATGTACCAGTGGATGAAGAGACCGTTGTAGTGCCAAATGATGAAGAAGAAAATGAGGGTAAGGAGGTTGATGACTCTGTGCTGCTGGTCGAGGATGAAGCACTGCTGCTAGCCGACGTGCTCGAACCACTGGAAGTCGATGTCATGCTAGTAGATGATGACAGCGATGACGATGAGTCTGTACTACTTGCTGTGGACGACGAGATACTACTAAACGACGAACTCGAATCGCTTGACGTCGGAATTATACTGCTTGACGATTCGGATCCAGTGCTACTAGTGGAAGTTGTCGGGATGCTTCTGGATGAGCCCAATGAAGTGCTTGTGGATGAGACACTTGAACTGCTAAGCGAGGCAGACGATGTGCTACTACTAGAGCTTTCGGAAGAAGTACGGCTGCTCATAGAGCTTGAAGTGTCGGATGAGCTCGAAGAAGAGCTGCTGGAAAGACTCTCGGAAGAAGTAACGGAGGACAATGAGCTCGTTGGTGTGGCACTTGATGAAGAACTGGAAGAGCTCAGCGTGTTGCTTGTGATAGGGTTTTCGTCTAAAGTAGTCGACGAGCTGCTTGATGCTGTGGATGAGGTACCCGAAGTAGTAGGCAGTTCGATAATCGACGAGCTACCAGAGCTGGAAGACGCTGTAGTTGGCGCTGTCGAGGCAGAGGTTGAAGAGCTGGAAGAGCTAAAAGTAGTTGGTGTGCTCGATGAGCTGCTAGATTCAGTCGGCGAGGATGAAAAGCCTCCCGTACTAGACGATGAAGTGGTTGGGCTCGAAGAAGAGCTACCCGTGCTAACCGATGATGTAGCCGAGCTTGAAGAAGAACTACCTGTACTTGTGGATGACAATGTGCTCGAGATCACGCTACTAGTGACACTGCTAGATAATGAAGAAGATGTATGTGTGCTTGATGAGGTCGGAGAGTTGGCTGAAGATGAAGGAGTAAACACTGGGCACGACGTGCTAGTCGTCGAGATACTGGTAATGGTTGTGGTCGCGGTATTGGTCACAGTCTGTGATATATGATCAGCCTGCACACTGTCTCATTCAGCAAACGACTTACAGTTCCGAGATAGGTGACTATAGCTGTAGTGATGTTCGCACACCTACATGCGGATGAGTATGCTTGTGAGTTACAGTCTTGTGTGGCGTAGGAAGGCTGAGAACCAAAGACCGTCGTTGTAGACCAATCAGTGGGCTGAACTTGTCGAATCCATAGTTTGTTATCTTCCGATGATGTTGGGAGCGCTATGAGACTCGTAGTGGTGGGTGTCAATGTCGGAGAGCACGGTGTCGTCGTGGTAGAGGTTGTTCGAGTAATGACCGTAAGGGTGGTGCTTTATCTAATTGTCAGAGAATTCATGTAGCTTTTGTGGGCTACAAACATCGGGTTCCAGATGACGCTTGTAGTGAGGAAGTCTTGACAGTCCTGTCCAGCTTGAATCATACGAGGTAATCCGCCGTCACGCCAGACTGCGCGATAACAGTCATTCTGGGAGCATTCTTGCCTAGTATCGAGAACTGCTGCCAAAACTACAGAAAGGCTGATCAACGTAGCGAAAGTAGAGAACTTCATTTTGACTTTGCAACAAGTGTAGGTCGTTCTGGGTTGATGAGCACACCTATCATTCAAGGGGCTAGAGCAGCTTTTATAAGTCGCTGTCGTCATCGAAGGGACTAGTTACAAACATACTGAGCCCAAGGCTCCGCTATCCATTTTCATGTCGCTTCTTGCCCTCGCTACGGCAAAGTGAGTAGTATCGGTGGCGCCTGTGTAAAACATGACAGTGAACATCATGCTCAAGCGAAGGTCCCTGGCTTAGAAACTAGGGTACTGTCAGTGTCTCAAAAAGGCGTTTTAGTGTCCATGAGGTCGTAGTCGTCGTTGCGACATCAGCGATATGTCAGTAGTAGTAGGTCATGTGGGGACAAGCGATGGGTACTGCAATGTTCTGCCTCGCCCAATATGTCCCATCATGCAGTAAGGTTTAACCCTCCTGACCTTGGTTGTGTATAAACTTGTTGGAAATGAAGTAGTGTGCTGGCACAGCAGATCGCCATTGATTCGCATTTCCAGTGGCTAGACAGCGATCCGGTCCTTTACTCGACGATCAGCGTCCATAGCTTACGCAGGTACGATACTGTCAAGGAGCCGTTCCATGACAGGCTAGAGAGAGCTCAGCCACTCCAAGCGATCCTCAAACCTCGCCCTAAAAGCCCGTTCTAGAGTGTATGTCTCAACACTTGTGATGGCCGAAACTCCTAAGCAGCGACACGAGCAGTGAGACTGTGGAGTACCTTACATGACCGTAGCTTCTCAACTAAACCTTTGTCCTTTTTCGTAATACGAAGCTTCATGTAAACGCTACGGGCCTTAGTCTGAAGGAGCGCATTTCCTCAAAATGGGCCTTGTAAGTAGTCACCAGTATTTGGCATTGATCGGCATTGATTTTCCCCAGTTATCGTCCTCACATATCCTCAAGTCTTGTAGAATCTGCGAAATGCGCGTAGTGGAGAGTCGATGTCTGATGACGGGCGTTTTCACTAGGATGGACCGTGTCGTACTAGCTGTCTAGGCGTCTGCATTCAACACTTAGACCGTAGGCTTTACGCCACCAACTTGTAGGTGCGACAAGCTTACGCAGTTGTGGAACATGCCCGTTTACCGAGACAGAATGAGACCGTTGGTGATGTGAGGGGTAACAAGAATGTGAAGTTGGTATTCGTCTTTTTGATTGCGTATCGCTGGTGTTCCACATTCTTGACCTCTTCTTTCCTTAGCATGATTCGCTTTTCTTGCTCAAGAAATGGTTCCCGATGCACACATGTCAAATGTGGCAGGAGAATAACTACAGGTCGATTACGTCGGCCATCTAACACATTGCCGGTTTGTCTCAAGAGAAAGTCCTTGAGTTGAGCTTCAGGCTGGCGGGAGAAAGTTGGCATATAGCATCCCCTGAACCAAGCAATATATGATACCACCTTGAATATACCATCTTGTCTTCTGCGATTCTTTTTCTGTACGAATTGTGCTTTGCGAGTCTGCCAACCACGTAGCCACAACAAGATACCACATCGGATAACCGGAAGCGATTCGGTTTACAATCTGGACATGGAAACTGGTAACGGCCGTTACAGCCAGTATTAGCTGTGGTAGGGCTAATTCCGGTAGCTTGCATATCGCGGAGGTTCCATCCCTGGGTTTGGTTGTTCCACTAGTCCGGGGTACGGGGCGCCCATGTAACGGGTGCTGGACGCCGCTGCGGAGAATGGTAACACTCGATGTAAGAAGCAGCCATAAAACAGGGGCCGCTAGTAAAAACAAGGGCAGGTTTGATAGAGTCCAGTAGCGGAAGAGTCCTACGTTCCTGGAAGAGGTCAGACTAGGAACATGCTGTGTGGGGATTACTCACCAATAGTAGCTCTGTACCCACGAGTAAATGCTTGGGAAGCTCTTGTCACACCACGGCCTGGTTCCAGAGCCTTGCTCTCGGTCACAGAATTCCGCATATGCCAGAACCTGCGGCCCAACGAATGCCAACGCTATAAGACTGCCAGCCACACATGTGACGGTAATCCTTCGCAAATCACGCATACTTAACTGCGCAGAAAGAACCAAAGGCATGTACCTTGCAACATCGTATAAGAGAATGACGCCACTCAGTAGGCCATTACTCCGCATGAGTGTTGCTGCAGCAAAACAAAGGCCAGAGCCAAGTTTCTGGAGATCCTCTTGGATTGAAGACATTCCTGTTCCAACTGAAGCTCGAGATTGAGCGTAGAAGAGCATCCCCACAAAATTCAGCAGTGAAAACATGGCTTCCGCATAAGGTGCACACATGAACAGAGATGCTGGTGTCAGAATATGCAAGACAGCGGCGATGAATGGGATGATCTGTCGCCGTTGTGGTTCCAGAACCAAGGTCAAAAGGCGATACAGCACTAGCACAGAGAGAAGGTGGCAGACGCTAGAAAGGATGATTCCGGCCAGGACATAGTAGTGCAGGGAGGCCTGTGTATTACCAGCCATGACTAGGAGATATCAGTGCCGAGCCAAAGAACTGGGCCACCGTTGCTCACATTGACCGGTTAGTCTCAGAAGATACGAATACGCCCCGCTGAAGGCCCACGCTTGCTCGTGGAACAGACCCCGCTCAGCTGCTTTCACAAAGTACAGTGCATCCCAACGAAGTAGGTTGAGAGCGAGACGCTCATGTCGAGCGAAAAGGGTGAATTCATGGTGCCGTCGATAGTACGTGTCGAACAATATGAGCGCGGAGGTGTCATAGCCAGGACCTGGACAGAACGCTGCAAGCAAGAGAAGCAATGCTTTCCACAGACAGAAGATGGTGATCAGTTGCGTGATCCGTCCCTTGCCACTAAGGCCAAACGTGTTCATTGTCATGGAATTGAGGTTGTCGTGGTTGATGGTCGAAAACCAAGTGCCACGCTCCGATTGGGCCAGCACTAGCGCCGGCGAAACCTTGTTCCACACCCGCACGCACTCGCCTATCTGGATTTCGGTCGCGACAACTTTTGCGCCCGCTTTCGAACGTTTCGTCAAGTCCATCGTCGCCAATCTCACCCTTCGTCGACCGCCGCCAACACACCAGGTAAGCGCATATCTTCGCCATGAATGCTCGGTAGCATATCAATCGCATGTCTCTTTACGAGCATGTTGCATACAAATGATGGCTAGAGTGCAGAGCGGCTGAAAAGCCCTCTCGCTCTTACGAGATTCAGACCTATAGTGAATGAACATTCGCTAATGGTTTCTGTTCTCTATGACAGCCTCGACAATGCCTCCCAAAGGATCCGGAAAGAAGCCTGCGGCTTTCCCCCAGGCCACCTCTAAGGCCTCTGCCGCCAAGAAGCAAAAGGTCTGCCCATTCTACACGATTTTGCATGCAAGCGCTAACAAGCAACAGAACCCTCTCATCGAGAAGCGTCCTCGCAACTATGGCATCGGTCAGGACATCCAGCCCCAGCGCAACGTCGGCCGCATGGTCCGATGGCCGTAAGCAACCCCCAACCCAACCGTACTCTGCAGATACTGACAACGCGTAGCGCTTACGTCCGCCTTCAGCGCCAGAAGAAGATCCTCAACATGCGCTTGAAGGTCCCACCGGCGATTGCCCAGTTCCAGCACGTTGCCGACCGTAACCTTGCCACCCAGGCTTTCAAGATCCTCAACAAGTACCGTCCCGAGACCAAGGCCGAGAAGAAGGAGCGTCTCACCAAGGAGGCTACCGCCGTCTCTGAGGGCAAGAAGAAGGAGGATGTCAGCAAGAAGCCCTACGTCGCCAAGTACGGTCTCAACCACGTTGTTGGCCTCATCGAGAACAAGAAGGCTTCCCTCGTCCTGATCGCCAACGACGTCGACCCCATCGAGCTCGTTGTCTACCTCCCTGCTCTCTGCAGGAAGATGGGTAAGTGCTAGGAATGCGCAAACTTCATATGGCACATCAACTGACATTCATTAGGTGTCCCTTACGTCATTGTCAAGGGCAAGGCCCGTCTCGGTACGGTCGTCCACCAGAAGACCGCCGCTGTTCTCGCCCTCACCGAGGTCCGCTCCGAGGACAAGAACGAGCTCCAGAAGCTCGTCACCGCTGTCAACGACGGCTACCTCGAGTCACACCACAAGGACGCTGCCCGTCACTGGGGAGGTGGTATCATGGGTGCCAAGGCCAACGCCCGCATGGAGAAGCGCAGGAAGGCTGTTGAGAGCGCTATCAAGATCTAAGCAGGTCCTGAGGTGCTTTGAATATTTCATGATGACTTTACGGCGTGTCTCTTACCTCTGCATATAGTCGGTTCACAATACCAACGGAGTTTAGGAGGGTTAAAAGCGGTCGGCAAACGACTGCATTGACTGGAATCAATCACGATAACGCACGCCATTCGCATATTTTGTTTGCTTGTGATGCTCGAATTCTTATGATACATCTTTCGTTTTTGTAGAATATGGTCGATTCTCTCGGCACCGCCTCTAGATGCATTCGCATGAGTCCAGGTATTCGAGGCCTGGTACCAACTCCAGTGATGGATGCGACGACCCTTTCTAAAAGTTCTCGATCCTCGTGCCGATATTGCGCTCATCCGCTATTCGGACAAGATCTCCACCCACTACAACATCCGTGAGGCCCAGTCCAACGCTCTTGTATATCACATTACCCTTGACCAACCACTCAATCAGACTCTTGTGCGCCTTGTCCTCGCTCTCACGATGCTTCTCCTTCTCTTTACTACCGCCTTTGCTCGCCTTCTTCTTTTCGTTTTTGTTCATCTCGCATTCACCCAATTCCACACCACCCACATCCAGCCCCTCAGCCTCTATACCCTTGCCAGCCATACATTCTCTCCTTCTCCTCTCCGCATCCCGCTTCAACATGACCAGCTCGCCTATCTCGACGACTTGTTCCGGACCCAAACCTGCTTGCACAATCTCTCCAGCTTCCTTTAGGCATCTGTCCACGCTGTCCACCACTATCGCGCCTCCTTGTTGCGCATGTTTGTGGAAATGTCGGTGGCCGTGCTCAGGTGCTACGTTTTGTTTGATTATATCTGAGTGGAGTTCTGTGCTGTGAGGGGAGAGGGAACCAATGGCTGCTATGTAGCGACCTTTCTTTCTGCCTTCGGGATTTGTGAGGATGGCTGCGGGGAACAGAGGTGTTGGAGATTGTGTGCATAGGAAAATGCAGCTTGAGGACCGTAGAGTGGCATGGAGGAGACGTGGATACTCGCCGTGTCCTGGGGTGAGTATCTGTATCTTGGGGCGAGGTAGATATTGATGTAGGTCTTGTTGTCCTTCGTTCGCCCCTTCTCCTGCTGCCTTCCGATATGTTGGAACGTAGGATGGATCTGGATTGAAGTTCGATGGCGGCGCTTCATGTGGGTTATATAGTCTCTCCAGTAGCTGGTGCACGCGCTCGAAGTCTCGGTTTATGATATTGAGGTGGTGGACGTCGTCGCCTCGGAGAAGGAGCGCGAGCCGTATGTGCCAGTAGGCTTGCTTTCCTGCTCCAAACACTACCACATCATGCACGTTTGCTCGCTTCTTAAAGAGCATTGTGCTTGCGAGGGCGGTGCGGAAAGCTGTCATCTCTGACGAGTTCAACAAAGCCCGAGGGTTACCAGAACGGTCAAAGAGAGTTAGACTGGCATTTGATGGAGAAGTCTGGAATGCAGAAAGAGAGGTTGATCTCGATGCGGTGGTTGCCGAACTCTTGCTTGCTGGTGTTGACGAATGGGAGAGTGCGAGGGAGTCCATCGACGAAGTAACAGAGGCCGTATCTGAAGAACTCGACTCCAGTCGCGTTGTTATCCTGACACCAAGACCATCGTTGCTGCAAGGGTCAGTCAATACAATCATTCTGCGTTCATAGCTGCTAGAAGCGACATACCTGCTTGCCGGCGTGACAGTCATTAATCCACCATCTTTGCTCTTTAGGCTTGTCCCTGCAGACTGGAAACTTTCACAACACCCATTGTTATCGTCTTCTTCGGTACTGGTAGAGTAGTGGTGCAGCGCATCCGCAAGATTCTGCTGCAGATCGAGAATGTCTTGCTTCGTGAGTTGCAGTAAAAGGGTACGCACGTCCGAATCGGAAAGCACGGTCAATGGCATTGTAGAGCGGTTAATATAGAGATTGCTGGGAAAAGAGTGTAATTTATCCGTGTAGTGCAGCAGTATATTCGCTGTTGGTAGAGTCGTCGAGATGTGATGTCAGCGCAGGTACGCTTAAGCTTCCCAAGTGGGGGAGGGGCAGTGCAGCTTTAAACATCAGGGGCGAAGTTCGGGTCGCGACTGAGTAAGCACGTTAAGAAACAAAGTTCGTTGAGTAAGCAAGACTATCTAGAAGATGCTAATTCCGCTAGACGCCATGGATGCAGAGCCTCTTCATATCGCTCGTTGTCATAACCTGTCCGATCTATCTTATAATACATGCATGCTGTTTATGGTATCACCGAGCGTCGTTAATAGCGTCCAATTTTGGATGGCAATCTGCCTAGCCGTCATCTATGCAAAGTAGCTCTTCCATAACACACCCTCAAGGTCCTCCAGTTGCTCTTGTTCAAAAGCCTGAGGTCACAGTTAGTACGGATCGTAGTTCGGTTGAGGATGAAAACTTACCTTGACATCAACGTGCCAAGTATCCTGGCGGGTCTTCTTGAAGTCTGCGAGAACAGTCTTGACACTCTTGCCAACCATGCCTGGGTCGGCTGCAGCCTTCCTAGCCAGGGTAGCCAGTACATCAGGCAACCAAGCTGGCGGAGGGCTCTGATATGGGAAGGCTTGAATAAGCGCACCGAGACCTAGCACAGCTGCGTGGCGCGTCAGGACAAGCTTGCCTTGCTCTGTTGTCGGCGTTCCTGGATTGCGCTTCTTTGGCAATGGATTCTTGTTGAGTTGCTTGGTGAACTTCTCCTTGAGCGTGGAGACTTGGCGGTCGCGGAATGCTATGGGCGAGCAACGAATCATGCCCGATAGAGTGGTGGCAGCACCCATGCGTACCTCGAGCTGAGTATCTGAGAGCATGGCAGAGACGCAGTCGAACATGCTCTGCTGCTGCTCCTCGCTCATGAGGAAGAGTCGGCGGAAGTAGATGACCTGAATGTTGATCAAGATCCTAAGACGCTGATGCCAACTTGTTGCATTGCGTCCAATGCGAATGAGAGCAGCGATGAAGTCTGCATCCTCACCTTGGCGATGTGGGATATTCGGTAGATGGCGGAAGACGTGATACGCTAGCGACTGGAGTTCGGGGTCTTCCTTGATGTCCATCATGTGTAGCAGCTGCTCCATGAAAACGTCGGGGAAGAACTTGACAAGCGACGTACACTCGTACGATGATAGCGTAGAGTCAAGCCAGAGTAGAACCGTCTTACCACCTGACGTGTATGACGAAGGTGTCTGCTGGCCTGCAGGACGCTCCTGGCGCCAAACCTCGAGGCGATCGAAGACTTCAGTGATGGTCTTGGAGAACTCATCTGTAGGTTGATACGGGCGGACACCAATCGAAGAAGCGTCTTTCTGAGCCTTGATAAGCGTGTCGACATCCTTGTATGATTCGTGGTAACGCGTCCTGAAGATGCTCGCGATGGTCTGGCCCATGGCCTCTCGCACACCCTTGTATGGATGGTCGAGGTGCTTCATGAAATCCTCCAAGATCGGCTTCTCGAGACGGAAGTGCCAACCCGCGTCACAAATACATTGCGTAAGCAGATGTACCTTGGAGCTCTCTTTGAAGGCGGCGTTGGACTCCATATCAAGGCGGAAGCTCGCTAGCCAGTCGACCAACGGCCATCCTCGGCGTGGATCCTTCGATTGCAACACAACATGAAGGAAAGTGGTCCAGTACCCAGAGTTTTCTGGCGTCAGACCGTCCTGGAAGATTCCACGCACAATGGGGAAAACGTACTCCCACACCGCTTCACGCTGATCTGCCTTGAGATCTGGTGCGCATGATAGTAGTGCGGCCATAATCTCGGCGGTGGCGCGGTGCTGATGCTTGTCGCTGCCGTCAGCGTATACGGATTGAGTGAGGTCCTTGATGTCTTCGAACGTCGCCTCTGTTAGGCCGCAGAAGACGAGGTCAAAGGAGTGAGTCAAAACCATCGCGCTTGACATACGGAACCTATCAGCGCTGTTATCGCGTGGCTCTTGCTTCATGAAGGCGAAGTAGTTGGAGAACCAAGATCGAGTCAGGTGCTTCGCGATCTTCTGACGGACGCCAGATTCGACCTCATCGTATGATAGCTGCGGTGCGTTGGGCTTGAATGCGGTCATACTCTTGTTCCATACAAGCCAGCCAGGATAATCAAAGTCGACATAGTACTTGGCTTCTGGCTGCGCAAATGATGCAAGGTACTCCTCAGTCCAATTTGGATCCTCTGGCCTAGTCGGCACCGAGATCTTATCTGGGAGCTCTTCTTCGCTGAGCAAGTACTTCTCGTAGTCGTGTCCCGTGATCGCACGGGTCTGAATGACCGAGTACAAGCCGATAAGCGCACCAGCATAGAGGCCTCTGAGGCTGGGATGTTGATCGATGGATCCCTTCGCGACGAGGTCGATCATCTCGTCGGAAGCAATGCTGTCGTAGCGCATTCCCAAGTTGACAATGATGGCGGCGGTCCTACTGACCTTCTTCCAGTGCTCAGTATTGGCGATATGTACAAGCTCCTTGGACAGCTCAGACTTCTTGCCCTCGATGCGAGCGCGCTTCTTCTTGATGTAGTCCCGACGCTTGGTGACCTTGGTGTGTACACTGTCGCCCTCGCTAGAGTCGATGGCGTATGCGATGGCCTCTACAACCTCCTTCGGCAGGATAACCATGCGCTCCATTGCTTTACCCATGTCCATAATCTGGAACGTGGCGTTGGTCGCAAGCTTCTGCACTGAAGGCTTATCGGCACCGGTGACCTCAATGAAAGCTTTGATGAGCTTGGGTGTGAAGCGCCAGTCGCGGCTGATAGTCTTCGCTAGGCTGCCAAAGAGAAGTGTAAACATGGCACCCTTGATACGAGGGTAGTCGCTTTCGGCCACAGCCTTGACAAAGGCATCTAGTAGAGGTGGGATGACAAGGGGCCTAGCGCCCAGCACGCACTTAACGGCTGATTCGTTGGCTGTCTGCGCCGTGCGTCGGATCTCTGTGTAGACTGAGATACTAGATTCAGCGAGATCAAGCAGCAAGATCATGTCGAGATCTGTCTTGGGTCGCGGATTAGCGTTGTGGCGTAGTCGCTGAAGATGATAGACGTTTGCGCGTCGAACCAGTAAAGGTCGTGGATACTGCTTTCGCAGTCCGCTGAACCTGAAAGGTCGCTCGTCATTCTCCAACAATCGGGATATTCTGTCAAGCACATGAGCAGACCGCTCAATGCCAACATCGATGAACCACGACCTGTAAGCATTGTACAGAGAATTGAAGCAGGGCACGTCATCGGGCTGCTTCTCAATCAAGAATTGATGCACGTTGTGCAGCATATGGCCAACCTGTCCGCGAAGGTCGTGGATGAGATTGTAGTTGTCATCGCCACGGCGCAGCGGGTAGCCAGCTTCGTACTGGAACGTAGGCTTGACCTCTTCATCTTCGGCTTCTCCAAGGCCAGCGTCGTCGTCGATGCCTTCTGTATCCATTGCATCTGCATCAGAGTCGTCATCCGACTCGGCGCCATCGGTGACTTGGTCATGTCGGACATCAAATAAGACTGAGATACCGGAAATGATCAGACGTAAGAGAACAAGGTTACGAGAGACTTCATCAGACCAATCTTTGCCGGTGCCTTCGCGTTTAATCGGTGAGTCTGGTTGCGTAAGGGCTTTGAGTGCCTTCATGGAGTTGTTGGCGTGAGTCTCGAAAAGCTTGACAGCGAAGTCAATCTCCTCGGAGCTCGGTTTGTGCCACTTGATGTTCAGCTTCTTAATATCAACCTGCCTACCCCACGACTCTGTTGACAAGCCCTGTTCAAGTTCGTTTTCCTCGTAGATGGAGTAATCGATGGTGTAGGTGCATGTAAGGTTAAGTAACAAGTGATGAATGAAGTTGGAAACATGTACAGTGGGCGTACCGCGGCACTTCTGCTGCATGTATTCTGCAATTTCAAAGAGCTCGTCCTTCCATTCAAGAACTGCGTCACCAACATGGACAACACACATGCTAAGAATGCAGAGGTTCCAGACAAGCGCACGATCGCGTGGGAGCACCTCGGCGCCTGTTGTTCGCGTCGATCCCGCGCCAATCTCATCGATTTCAGTCCGGATACCTGCCAAGAGATGGGGCAACAGACGCTTCAGAGCTTTCTCAGGGTTGATCTTGACAAGGCTGTTACAGATGAATGCAATTGCGTCTTTGGCTTGGTGAACAACATGGTTCGTGATGAAGTTCGCAATCTTGTCGAGCGCAATGTCGTAGAGCTCAGGAGAGAGGGCAGCAAGCAGTGGCGTAAAAGCAGCAGGTAGTTGGTTGACCACATACTCTTCAGGGGAACCGCTTCGGACCCTAGATGCATCTGGCAAATTCTCCAAAAGCGTAAAGACGCGACCAAGGAACGTAATTAGGAATTCGTTGAGCCCAGTCGTTGACGACCGCAGGATCATCGCCTCATCCTCGTCACTAAGCTCCTCGTCGTAATTGATCTCAATGTTTCCGTTGGCGCTCTCTAATCGTTCGACTTGTGAGGTGATCCACTCCAAAGCAAGCCCCGTGTTACCACCAGCGTCGTCCATAGGTGAGGTCGCTCCGTCTCGAGAGGCCTCGTCACCCGATGCCTTCTTGGCCTTTGTGAGATCCTGGAATGGGATAAGGTAGCACACACCCTGGACGTACTGCAAAGTATGTACCGTCTTTTCTAGGTCGTTGGCATCAATGCCAGGGAGCGCAAGCCCGAGCACAGAGGTAACGTGGCACCGGAAGCCCTTTGTCTTGGCCATAACCTTGGAGAGCATGTGCAACGCCCGTATAGACGAAATGGTGCGATGCACCTCAACGAGTCCTTGCATTGCGGGGTAGATGCGCTGTAATGCCCCTGGGAGAATCAAGTTGGGCTCAAGGTGTGCCAAGCTCTGTAGAGTAGACAAGGCGTATTGCACGGCTTTGTCGCTCTTGGAGAAGATGCCCATGAATGTGACTTCCCGTAAGCAGAGTACGAAGCGCCTCTTGACTGCATCGTTCAGCTTCCTCTCCTCCGGCACGTCCATCTCACCACTGTGCTCTCGATTCCACCGCAGCACAAAGATATCGGCCAGGTAGTATACGAACTGTGCCAGAGGTCTAGTCCAACTACCCGAATTGGATGGATGGAAGAAAGTCTCCACAGCCTGGATCAGCCCTTCAAGCTTGGTAAGAATGGAGTCAGGTTGCTCTGCGCAAGCGGGAGATAGCGACATGGCAATGATGCGGGCGATGTGGTGAGTCGATGGATGCTTCCGTGGGTCACGGTCAAGCATCACAGCTAGGCCTGCACCAAGATCGACCGTACTGCTATACGGCGACGTCGCCTGCCCAACTGGAATTTCTAGCAGCCGCAGGATGGCCGTGAAGATTTGAGACGATTGCTCGCCGGTAAATACTCCATACTGTGAGAAGGGCACATGCGCCGCACTCAGGTTGTCTCTAGATAATCTCGACAGTGTATCGATGTAGTGTGCGTCGAAGAGTCGCGACCGGTTGACGAGCGACCATAGATGGAAGAAGGTCGGGAGGTATTCTTGAGGCAGCAGTTGCTTCATGTCCTCGGGCGCGGGATGGGTTGGGAAAAGCAAGTTCAGCAGGCCCACAACCACGAACGCGTTCTCGCTGAAGGACGTGCTGAAGAAGGGCAGAAGCTCTTCCATTATGGCCGGTATCTCCTTGGGGTCAAAGTACGACTGCGCAAAGGTGCACATCTTGGTCAAGGTACGGATGTTGCGCTTCACGTTGGGCGGGTGTGAGCCTCCGGATTCTGAAGGCAGGACGAACATCTTCAGCTCTCTATACAACGGTCGCCAGTCGAGTATGAGGTCTTTGCCGGGTCGCAGGTAATGTTTACGCCTGTCCATGTGTCAGTCCTCACCTGTCATCCAAAGTCTAATGCTGGTGCCACTTACTTGGTCAAGACCATGAACATGCTCGCAAATCGCTCCGCCACGAGGTAATCCAGCCCCGGAGCCAACGCCAGCTCGTAGTAGAGCTTCACCAGCTTCACACGCGTGCTCCGGGGAAGATCGAACTTGAGCGACAGCCAGCCTCGAATCTCGCGTGTCCAGTGTACAGCGCCCGGCGCAAAGTCTCCAGCTGAGACGGCAATGTAGAGGTGCTTCAGACATGTGTTCAGGCTCTCTTCGCGATCGCTCTGGTCTTCTGTCTGGTATGGGAGGTATTCGAAGTAGGGAAATGTTCGCGGACGGCGCCTCTCATCTTCACCATTGACGCCGCCGTTCGGCTGCCGCCAGTCACTACCCGGTGAGGTGGCACGAGAGGTATCGGGGCCGGAACCAGTGTCGAGGGCGCTCATGAGCTGTGATATTCGTTCGCTGACCGCCATGGTGGTGGTTGTTGGTGGTGGTGGTTGACGTAGTGGGTGGGGGTTGTGAGGCGTGTGCCTAGGGCGCAGTGGGGGAGGATAGTTGTAAATGCGCAGTCATTAATGTACAGCTACCAATTCACAGTCGCGGGCAGACAATGCGGGTGGACTGCGAGACAAACAGTCAGCATGTGGTTGAGTGAACAGTGGCAGCTACAGGCTGTGCACTATAGAGTAATCACCGCACGTGGGTAGGAGTGGACTCGTGTGCGCGCTACTTACTCTACAAATGCGCAGTGTATAAAGCTTCCAGTTGTTGGGCGTGAATGCAGGTGGAGATGTAGTCGGGTGCAATGGTTGTCGGAGAGCGTGGTTCATGTGGGTATCCGGCGCCTCGTCCTGATGACATCTAGCTGGGAGCTCTAACCCTGCAGCCTTAGGCGAATGAGCGGCGGCAGCAACCTCAAGATCGTGGATCGTGGGGTCGAGTATCGCAGTCGCAGTCCAACTTGCACGGAACGGATAATTCGCCTAATTAAGCTCCAGAGACCCGTACGCGCTGCTGGGAGGGCAAGGTGCGAGGTGATTCATCACATTCGGACGAAACGCGCTATTATACCGTCGGACTTCCGCCAGGCACTCGAAGACGCGCAATACACAGAAGGCGACTACGCAGTAAGCTACACGTTTCCATCATCTTCTGACCTGCTTATTTTGCCTCTTTTCTGCCCTGTCCCTAGTTGCAGGGCTACATTCGTCCTCCATTCCTCTACCCACGCTTTCATCTCCTTGCATATTCGTCCCGATGCAAGGCTGGTTGCACGACACGCGACACGTCTGTTGCCTCGTACAGGGATCGCCTCTTGTGTTCTTTGATCCTGCAACACAGCATGTCGGCTGAAAGAATTAAATGTTTTCGCATCTGTATGCTGTTTTTGACTAACTGAACTCCTCCAGCGAAGGATGGGTTCCTACTACGACGTAGACGCAATCCTTACCGACGCTCAAAAGGTACCATGTACTTTCGAGCTTACCGTTCCTGGCCTCGGCTATCTCGAGGGTAACATGAGCGGCGACATGAAGCAGGGTTCAAAAGTCGAGCTTCCACTATGGCTGGGCGAGATGCTTGCATTGAGGTAAATAACCATGTTCATAATATGCACATTCCATGTTTACAATATCTACAGTCAAAGTCTGAATACATCTTCTCTTGTAACCATCGACCCTCCATCCGCCCTATCTCCGCGCGTTCTGAATGCCCTCAAAGCTGACCCAAGAACCGTCGATTTACGAGCTCTCGCCCCACACTTCTACAATCTTGGCGCACGAATCCTGGAACTGTTTGAGGAGGAAGAGATGATCGAAGTGCTAAGCGATGTAAGTTCTGCTCTAGATTAATGCAACGGCGTCATGCTAACCCGCATAGACATTCAAGGCCAGGGCGGCTCTCATAGCCGATCAAGCCCATAATCCACGAGGTGCATTAGGCGAAGGCGCCGACTTCATGCGAGGCCTGGATGAGAACGAGCGGCAATGTAAGTGCTGGGCTAGTTTCGCCATACGACTGCTAACGACCGTCAAGTGTTTCGTGCAGCACACGATAGCGCAAAGGGCGTACGGACGTGGATGGCAGATCTGAAGAAGAAATGAAGATAGTCGCAGGATTGCACAAATAAGAGCTGCCAGATGGCTGGGCAGGAGAGGTGGAAGCATCGACTCGCAGGACCTTTGGAAAATCAGAATCGATGACTGCACGACGTAATGATGGTTGACAAAAGCGCATGAGAAGAAGCACAACAACATCAAAGGACGATTGTGACGCGTAGTTGTGAGGCAAGCAGCTGTTCGAGCCTACCTTCGAGTACGATACAATACCTCAAAGCAACTAGCCAGCGAATTGAAGATTTGTACGGTGTTCCATGTTTACCGCATTGCCGCACCGAGATTACTGTTTTGCAATAGTATAGCCAACTGCTCGGGCGGGTAGCCCAAAAAGACAGGCCCATTGAACACCATCTGCGGTACCAACTTCGGACCTTCGGGCTCTCTGGGCTGTTGCGGTTCTGGGGCGGGGGGTTGTGGCGGACGTTCTGTAGGTGGTACATGTGTTGTTGGAGCCCGAGGCTGCGACTGTGGCGGTAAACCAAAGTGTGATACTTCAGGCTGATGCGGTGTTTGTCCCATCATCGCACGGTGATCGATAGGGCATTTGCCAGTCTTTTGAGGTGTCTCGCCAATCGGACGACCAGTGTCGAGTGGCAGTTGTGGCGATGCTGTTGGTACAGAGCCCACCGAGGATGAACTCTCAGCGTTGGTGTACTTTGCAGGTATCGAGATGCCCCATGGCCGACTTGGTGATTCGCCAACCCTGACTTCTTTTAGCGGCCGGTCCCGATCAAAGTGTGCGGTCCTTGTCTCATCCAATGCATGCTCCTCTGACTCTTCCTCAGGTGGTGGAGTGCCATCGTTGAGACTTGCCGAAACAGCTGAAGCCCAGTTTTGCACCTTGGTATCAGCCTTTGCGTTGGTCTCTAGGTGAAGCTCTGCCTCCGGCTCTTCTTCGATAGCATCATCAGGATCTTCAGGAAGCCACACTTGGTGCTTCTGCCCTAAGCCCTGGATCATGTTGACCAGATTGCCATACTTGCGATCAAGCTGCTCTATGCTCTCTTGGTTACTCTGGAAGCGCGTGATGCAGACCTCATGGCTTCTCGGCAGCTCATGCTTGTGTTTCTCAAAGTATTTAGCCACCTCCTCAGGGTTATGTTGGTCGAGGAATCGGATGGGGCACACGGCAGCAGAGCCTGACGCCGCTACTGACGCGGTGACCGACGCAGGATTGTTGCTGCATATTTCAGCACGGATAGGGTCGGTGAACGAGGGACGTTTTGATCTTCGACCGCGTACGCTTAATCGGGACGTCGAGCTACGTGGAGTGGCAAGCGGGCTGCCTCTGCCACTACCGGATGCGAAGGGACAGGCGAGTTTACTAGGTGTTCCAGCAACAGTGAAGTCTTTCTCTATTGGTGACGTGGCTCTATTGGTCTGTATCTCAGGTAACGGGGCGGGTTTGTCTGCGGACGGACCACTCCATATTTTTACACTGCTATTATTCTCAGACGCATGCAGCTTGACAGCAGCCTCCTCGGCCTTCTGGATGACCAGTGCTCGGCTCTTGCGCTCTACATCATCGCTATTTGCCAACTGCTCCACCAAATTCAAATGTATCCGAGGTTGTTCGTCTCCAACGCGCTCAAGGTCTTGCAGGAAAGTAAGGTGGTCTTGCGACAACGTGTTGGGAGTGAAGCGTTTCAAAAGATCAAGATACTGTTTATCGTCAGCTGTGTCCATAGAGGTAATTGTGTGCTGAGATGTAAGGCGTTGTCCGGTTCAGTACATGATAATAAAAGGTTGTCTGTCAATGCCGCTGTGCAGCTGCAGGTCTAGAGCTAAAATGTATCATCATAGGATAGGGAGGTTTGCGAAAAGTCGCCACGTACCTGTTGCTTTGCCCACGAGAGCTTGCTTTCCAGCTGTTTTTGCTGGTCGAATAAAACCTGGTATTCTCCACTAAGCGCGGCAAAGCCTTCAACGAGCTGCTCAGCGAGCTCTGTCACAGTGTTCTGAGCCTCTTCAGCCATGGCAAGGTTAGTAAAGTGATGCGTGTAATGCTACTGCAGGGCAGAAGAGCGCAGCAATGATGACGCGGCAAGTGAGGCTCGCAGTCGGGAAAGAAGAAAGAAGAACGGAAGCTCGGCAAAGACTATAGCTTCGGAAGCGACGGTTAGTCCGCGCCACGCTTAGTCACACCTCACCAGCCACTCACCGCTGCAGGAGCCACCCGATGCTCCATTGCTTGGGAGTCGCGTCAGGGCTCGCTGCGCCTTGAATACGTTACGTAGCATCTTACCACTGGCATCGATTCTTATACACCATGATACCCTGACTGTTGTTCCACAATTGCATCGAATCGCTCCCCTCGTTAACGTAGAAAAGCACGTTGCACTCCTCTCGATATTTCGAAGCTCCTACCCTACAGACCCAAGCCAAGCACCTCAACAATATTCACCATGGGCTCCCTCCACGATTCCCGTATACACAAGTGGTTTGCGACGTCGCCGCCCGTCGCATGGACAGTCAGGCAGCTACGAGAGCTTCTTATTGGGTCGCTGAAGCAAGGCCCCATTCCGCAACATGTTGCGTTTGTCATGGACGGTAACAGGCGATTTGCGCGAAACCACCATATTGAGACAGTCGAAGGACACAATCTCGGGTTTGAGTCGTTAGCAAGGGTATGGGTGACTGGCATTCAGGTGTCGCAATATTATGCTAACATCGCTACCAGATCCTCGAAGTCTGCTACAAAACTGGCGTCAAGGTTGTCACCATCTATGCATTCAGCATAGAGAACTTCAAGCGCTCGAAGCATGAAGTTGATGCGCTCATGTCCATGGCAAAGGTGAAGCTGCAACAACTGGCTGAGCACGGAGCTCTGCTGGATCGCTATGGTGCATCCGTCCGAGTGCTGGGGCAGCGCGAGCTCATCAGCCCAGACGTACTGGTGGCTGTGGACAAGGCTGTTGCCATGACAGCACACAATAAGAAGTGCGTTAACTTTCGATCCATGAAGAGTATTGCTGACCATGACCAGAGCTGTGCTCAACGTCTGTTTCCCCTACACGTCACGGCACGAAATCACAACCGCGGTCATGAAGACTGTCGAGACGTACAGCACGCCGATACACAACCTGCCTACCCCCTCTAAGCGAACCTTTTCCGAATCGCACATAACCCAGACTATTCGCAAGCAAATGCTGGAGGAGGATACGGAAGGTGTAGCGGAACAGTCTGATTCGCGGCCGGCGTCGCCCTCGTCCAAGGAAGCGACTGCGGCTGACGATGGGCGTTCCTCGTCAACTTCGACCGCCATCAACTCGCCTGAGAAGGATGACTTGCATAATGGGCCGACATTCCTGGATCCAGAGTCAATTAGTGCTCAAACTTTGAACGACAACATGATGACGGCTGACGCCCCGCCCCTCGACCTGCTCGTTCGTACCTCTGGTGTTGAGCGGCTGAGCGACTTCATGCTCTGGCAAGCACACGAGAACACTTCTATCGTGTTTCTCAAGTGTCTGTGGCCCGAGTTCGATCTGTGGCAATTTTTGCCTGTGCTTGTAGAATGGCAGTGGCAGCAGAAGAAGCTGCAGGAGGAGCAGCAGCGGACTCGTGGGCGACCCAAGTCAGACTGAGCGCATCCAGTGCAGCATATGGCGCAAAGCCCTCGCAAGCCATACAACGAGGCAGATCTGAACTTGAGCGAGCATCAAAGATACCCAAGACAAAGCATTCTATTCGTCAACCACTATTCTTTCCACAGCAAACCATATCTTGTAATACATGTCGATCTCGCACTATCGTGGCACGTGTGCATATGCGCAGCTAATGGCCCGCCCATGTCTTGACCGTTTGTGGTTTGCGACCGAACATGCGACACCGCGGACATGCACTAGCTCGTTCTTAGCGCACCGAAGAGCTTCAAACGTCATCTCACCCCCGGAATAACAACCGCTGCTAGGGAGCTCCAGCCGGGATGTGAGCTGAACATGACTTATAATCCGCGCGTTCCGCAGCACCGGGCGGCCATGGCAGCTGTCGTCAGATCCAGAGCATGTAACCTGATCGTGCTTATCGCCCAGTGACACAGCTTACGCACAGGTACCACTTGTTTGGGCCCGGCTACCGACTTCTGAGATAGACTACTTCTTATCAGCAACTTGTTTGGAAAATCCTTGATTTCCTTATAAGCAAGGCACCCTCGCCTCTAGTAACCAGTGCCAATTGCTGGTGCAACAGCAGTAGCGACAACACCATGAACGCCCCAAACCTTCTGACGATACCCATTGAGTTGCGCGAACTCATATACGGCTTCCTCTTCAGCAGTTACACCATCCGACATGGCTTTAAACATGCCGGTGCCCCTAGCGACGACGCAGAGCCTTCTAATCGCATAGCGCTCCTGCTCAGCTGTCGCCAGGTCTTCGCCGAGGCGCATCGCCATCTTCCACTCAACTGCACTCTAGATTTCCGCGGCACAGAGAATCTACTCGAAACACTCCTCTCCGTTGATCAGAGCGTAGTGACGCGACTCCGCCACGTTCGAGTTCGTGCGTATCCTTTCCCGTTGTACTCCTCAGGGAGCTCGCAATACTACCCTACATACTATGCAGCGAATGCCTTTACACTGCTCCCTGGTCTTTGTCTGGATACGTTGGTTGTAGAGGATTGCTGGCATGGTTTCGGTCTGGGTGATGCTTGGCGAGATGTCACAACTTACTTCGACATCGAGACTCTTCTGAACAGCGACGCTTGGAAGGAACTGACGTACATCACACCATGTACCGATTTCATTGCCTCGGGCTACGACCATCGGCGCAAACGGTTGGCGCAACCCGAGAACTGGGATGCGCTTATCAAAGAACGCGATGGAGAGGAGTATGGCGCAGAGGTCAAGATGTATATCGTTCCTTATGCGCAGCACACGGCGACTGGGGACGAGAAGACAGAAGACGGGCGCATAATGCAGCCATGGGCAGCAAAGCCAGGCCACGAAGTCAACGAGAATTGGCGCATCGCGGGACCGGAGCAGGACATGAAGGGCGAGGTGAGGATTATCGCAAAGAGAGGCAAGAGGTCGAGAGCTGTACAGCTTGGGCTTGCCGGAAAGAGGACCTGGGAAGAGTTGAAAGGAAAAGAAGCAGGCGGCTTTGCTCCTGAAGGTGAGCAGTATTCCGAAGCGAGTAATGCGACTACAGCTAGCTTACACAACGCAGGATGGATACCGTACCACAATGACATGGCCGATGCAGTTGGTTGGATATATGGGGGCCACGGGAGGAGGATGCAACTCGCAAACGCTGCCTTACACAGCTGACTACATCGATTCACAACGCAGCCTGTCTACGCGCCTTGGATGTCAACCACGCCAACTCACACCTGAGGGTGGTAAAATTAGCGGCCCCATGGTGGCTTTGTAGATCCTTGTAAGCATTTAGCCTATCTGTACCCGACACTGGGGTGCGACCAGTTTCATGCCGTACACGGATTCCCGGGATGCGATGTGGCGTGGTCCTTACAAGTCGGTCGAATTGCCTCTACACGGCGCGCTGCGAAGACACTGAAGAAGTGTGTTTGGGATACATCAGGATGAACTTTGTGGTATTGGAAGGATATAGTTGCATTATTGTGGTCGAAAGACTATGTCTATTATGACCCCGAAATGGGTAGTCCAAATCATCTCGTAGGATCGCGAGAGCGTACGTGGAATGATGCAAACACCCACTAGCGCTCGAGGCGCGTCAATTTAAACAGGTACCGTCACACAGCCGCACACCACTTGCCTCGCCGCTGCCTTGCAGTGAGCGAGGAGCTTTCCTAATTAGCAAAGTCGCGCTCCGTCGCTCTTGGGAGGTGAAGGGAAGTTGCGGTACAAATACGTTCGTCATGGCACACCAATTATCTGTCGTCGGCGACTTCTCTTCACTTCTTCGACTTGCGGGATCAGAGACGCAGAACCGCGCATTGCTTGGTTGTAATAATTTGGTCGCTGCGGCACCTCATAGGTCTCTTATCCTCATTCCCATGCGATAGCTTTCCGCTACCCAGGTTCTCGTCAACATGGTAAGCACACTAACCGCCTGCGCACGCTGGCCAATCACTGACGGGTATTAGATCCAATCACCCGCCATCGTTCTCATGTCTGCTCTCCACGCTGGATTGTCAGTCGCCCAGCAATATCCGTTACCTGTAACCTATGATACCGTCATCAAATCGCCCGTCGACCCTAGCATCACCATATCCTATAAAACGCCCGACGCCCATTCGTGTGCAACGGCTTTCGAGGCGCAGAAGCAGTATACTGGATATGTCAATCTTCCTCCGTTTACGCTTGAGCCGTTCCAGCAGGATTACTCAATCAATACCTTCTTCTGGTTCTTCGAGGCACGTGAGAACCCCGAAACTGCACCATTGACGATCTGGTTGAATGGAGGACCTGGCGGTTCAAGCATGTTCGGGCTTTTCGGAGAGATGGGACCTTGTGAGATTGTAGAAGGTCCAGACGGCAGCTACACCACGCAGACCAGGGTTTGGGGATGGGATCGCAGTTCCAACGTAATCTTCATCGACCAACCTACCCAAGTCGGCTTCTCATACGATGAGCTCCGCAACGCTTCGGTGGACTTTAGTATACCTGATTATACCGGTCGGGACGAGCTCATGGAACCTTCCCCACTTCCTGCTGACGTTCCCGAATGGCGCTTTAAGAACGGCACTTTCCCTTCTGCTATTCGAGCCAATACAGAAAACCTGACTACTGTTGCCGCACAAGCATCGTGGCACTTCCTCCAAGGGTTCCTATCGGCGTTCCCTCAGTACAACCCTGGCGCTCGACCCCACAGCGATACTATCGAGCCTTGTCATGTCAACCTGTTCAGCGAGAGCTACGGTGGTACTTACGGTCCACTTTTCGCCGACTATTACGAGAGCCAGAATGATCGTCGGGAAAAGGGTGAGATTTCATCCGAAGCGCTCGACATTCGGCTTGGGTCACTCGGCATCGTCAACGGCGCAATGGATGTTTACGGGTCGGCACTTTTTGGCCTGGAGTTCATGTACAACAACACCTATGGCATCGAAGGCATTGACCTCACTACCTATCAAAACTTGGTGTCGGAACTCCACGTAGACATGGGCTGCCAAGATCTGGTGACACAGTGCGGCGCGTTAGCAGCCCTCAACGACCCCGAAGGTCTTAGTACCGACCAAGACGTTAACGATCTATGCTACAGTGCCATCTATAACTGCACAGCGGTTTCTAGTGTTGCCTACACCACTGGTAGGAGTATCTACGACTTCCGAGCTGGTCCAACGGTCGGGCCTGCTGTTCCACTCGCAGAGTATTTGAACGAAGAGGGTTTCCTACAATCCATTGGCGCACCGGTCAACTTCACCTCCACTAGCTATACCGTTGCGAATGTTTTCCAATACAGTAAGTCACTATATGTTATTCCCGGTTGTCTGCGGAACAATCTTACTAATGTCCTGCCTAGATGGAGATGCAGCCCGCGGAGGGCAAATCGCCGCTTTAGCGGATCTGCTTGCTCGTGGTATCAAAGTCGCTCTCATCTACGGTGACGCTGATGTCATATGCAATTGGTATGGAGGACAAAACTACTCTCTTGAGATTGCTGGTCTCGTTCCAGAATACAAGACGGCTTTCCCGGAGGCTGGGTATGCGGACATTGTTGTGAACGATTCCTACATTGGCGGAGCAGTCCGTCAATATGGCAACCTCTCGTTCTCTCGGATTTATGATGCCGGCCACCAAGTACCGTATTACCAGCCAGAGACCGCCTTCACTGTCTTCACTCGCGTCATTCAAGGCGATGACATCAGTATGGGTCGCAATGTCGATCTGTCCAGCTTTGGTACCGAAGGCCCTAGCACTTCTGATCACAAAAACGACGCGGGAACCTCTCCCGCACCGATTTGTTGGATTCGGGAGGCATATCTCAGCTGCACTGAGGAGGAAAATGCTGGTATTACTACAGGAAATGGCACAGTGAAGGCCGGAATATGGTATCCATCGGAGGAAGACATACCAACTAGCGCGTCGCAGGGTGTACCCAAGTCGCGGCCCACTTCGACAACCTCTGTGGCTCTGACAGGTGTGTATAGTGCTACCAGCACCCCGACGGTCAAGCAGACCTCCGGAGCATCGTCGCTTAGGCTGAACCTTCCATTTCGCCTTTCGCGCCGCGACATCCATGCGGACCTGTTGTTGGCGGAAGATGAAGCTTACAGCCGTGGACGCAACGTAAGGAATGGTCTCATTGGAGGTCTTGCTGCGGCTATCGCTCTGCTGTTGTGAGTGCATTGCACTCTTCTCATATTTGTCATATAGACCAACTTGCACGCTCATTGAAGTCCACTCTCTTCCTTCAACACTTCGCAAACCATTCGTCACATTGTGGCTGTCACACACGTTCTTGTTCCTCAGAGATTGATTTACTGAAAGATGCGGTATAGAGGTCTACTTTCCATGCTGTGTTGCTGCCGATGCTTCAGACGCCGAGAGGTCTACAAAGGGCCCTTTCCGGACGACGGCGAAAGAGGCCCAATAGTTGTCAAGCAGATGATCGATGACAGACCAGCGCCAACGTACTCTGGTCGGCCAATAGCACGTCTGGATCCAATACCAGAGGCAAGCCCAAGACCCAGCGACGATTTGAGAGATAGAACAGCCATCGCGTCAGGCCAGCCAGTATCTATGCCAGATATGGAAGAGGACCCTTTCGTTTCACCCGTCCAGCGATCGACCCCCTTACTGCAGGATGCAGGGCTGTTAACACGTGCACCAAGCAGATGGCCTACAGAGACCATTGCAGCGCCCACGCCTCCTCCTCCTGAGCCAGATGTTGTCGCACCTCTGGCACTGGCGATGTCCGTGCCGCCTACGCCACCAGAGCCCTTGCCAACCACAACAGCGCCGATAAAAACGCCCTCGCCTACCCCAGCACAGCCAGTACCGCCTTTACTTGAGTCAACACCCTCTCGAGACCCAGTACCTACGTTAGTACAACATACAACTACGTCTCTCCCTTCCTCGCCACTTCATATCCCGATAAGCGTGCCGCCATCGCCTGTTCCGAAGCCAAACATAGAAACATTGCTAGCGCCTCCGCAGCCGTCACTCTACACACGTATCAAGTCTATGTTTATAGTTATACCAGGGGGTCAGGAAGCTGCTGTCCAGACTGACGGATCTGTTGATCGACGAGTGCTGTTGCCGCGCGTTGTTGTAAGATTACCTTCTTCCAAGCGTGCACCGACAGCTGCAATACCAACGTGGTCCACTGAGGTCTGGTTATGATGCAAGCCTAAATTCCAAGTAGCATTCATGCCGGAAATACGGTGTGTCTTGTTGGTGATGGGATCACGCGCTTCAAGTAGCCGGGGGCAGATTTGCTGATGACTGACGAATTATTGATACTGGAGGACAAGACACGGCAGCACGGTAATGAGCGTGAAATTGGTTAGAGAAAACGAACAATAGCAGGAAATACATGCTCGAGCGCAAAGGGACTATTGTTTCATATGCATTGACCCGTTTCGAAGTCGATCTATCTTACTATTGTTCTGCCGTCTATACGGCTACCTTGACTCTATCCAGAATGTGGCTAACATACTAGCAGACCCTAGCCTGGTCATTATCTTCTAGACAAACCCTAAACTTCCAACGGCACAACGTCGACGCTGCTTGTCTTCACTTTGTCTTCACCAGTAGCGAGTATCGCTATGATTGCACGCATCACGCCTGTTGATCATGCTGCAAGATTATTACGCTGGGGCCTCAGCTAGCGCATGAAACATCATGCCCATACGAAGGAATTTTGTTATACTGGCTACATCCTCCTATTAAGATATCGCAGGCATCTTCCTACTGTGTTCTATATTGACACAGAAACAGATCAGATGACTGCGATTTCACCTAGAGTCGGTCACGAACAAACAGGCTCCCTTGTACTTTGCAATATGCGATTAACATGTTGACGGAAGCGCATGTTCTCATGTTTTGGCAAACGAGCGGTTCTGATTTGGTTGCGAGTACCAACCAATCTGCGGAGAGTCAACGCGAACCATGGTAGAGAGGCGAAACTGGTTGATCTGATCACTGCAATAGGTCTACAACTTCCATGTCGGTAGTGACGAACAGTCTCAAGCAGAAGCCACTGAGGATATCTGGATTCCTCCAACAATTACAGCAAGCAGTAGAATGACCGTGCACTACTTCACCTTCGTCGAGCTGCCTCGAGAAGGAGCGACCCACTACGACCCTCGCCTCACTCTCACTATAGATAACATATTGAATACTCGCCTTTCCACTGATTTCAGCCCTTTACAAACTATACTACGGTCACGAATAATTCAACTCTACCAAAATTACAATGACAGTCTTTGCAAACAAGCAAGATTTCAACAACCTAGGTCTTGAGCAATTTCGACAGTCGCACACACATGCCTCGCAGGACTGCTCCATATGTCTCCAGCCTCTTGCCGTTCACCCCACCAAAGACGGTATCCCCGACCCAAAATGCCATGCCGCCATTCGCGTCGCCGCCTGCGGCCACATTGTCGGCAAAGACTGTCTAGACGCCTGGCTTGACGTCGGTCATACCTGTCCAACATGCAAACGCCTACTCTTCGAAGCCACTGGTGATCCTATCACACAGAGAGATATCAACCGCATCCTCCGTACACTGGGTCCGAGTTTTGGTGAGGATGCGATCATGGTGGTTGTTGCACGACTTATGGCCCGTCAGGAACAGGAGCGTGCGCGAATGAGACAGGCGCATGAGATCGAAATGGAGAAGATTAAGGCGGAGGAGACGCAGGAAAACTACGATAAATTTTCGCTTTCTGACGAGGACTTCTTGGATAGTGGTGATGAGATAGATTTTGACGAGGCTGACGACGACAAGGAGATTGAGCTAGGAGAAGATGAGGATGGTGACTTCGAGGAAGAAGAACAAGACGAGGATCAAAACTAGACTTTATTGGGTTGCTGTAGTTTGTGGGACTTATAGCAGATTATGGCAGGTTTTTGATGGACGGGCGGCCGCTTACTTATAGTGTCCAAACCCGTTTTGCTATCGGACTCTGGAATATGACCTGCATTTCGAGCTATCGGCGCAAGGAAATCTAGGCTCCTCTATCATCATTTTCATCTAATCACTTACTCTCAACTCTTAGGTTTGTCCACATCAAACCCGTAACCGGCACCTTGGCCACCGCAAATCCAATCAGCACCTTGACTTGCAGGTTATACGCCTCCCCAAACAACATCCTCACCCGCTCCAGAGTTTCGGGTGAAAGATGTTGCACTAACTCTGTCCTTTCTAACAAGCTTTCTGCGAGTTCCAAGGGAAGGATATCGGTCAGGTGGGAACGAATGTAAGGTGTGGAAATAGATGTCACAATAGCGATACCGACCAGACCGCCCAAGGTGCGGAACTGCGACGTAGCTGCTGACCCAACGGCTAGTAATTGTCAGTAACATGACACTTGAAGTTACGCGCGTCAGGATATAATGTGCGACTTACCCAAATCCCTCTTCTCCATCGCATACGGCACAAGCATGATAAGTCCGGAGTTGACAAGACCGGTTCCAGTACCCGCAATGATCTGGTATGCATACTGACTAGCATCAATGTGCGACGAAGTGTCAATCCATGCGAGCAATGTGATACCAAGAACCTCCATTAGAGAGCCTGCGAGGATGATCCAGCATGGCGGTATCCTGGGTTTTCCCATCAAAGCGCCGGCAACTCCACTGCCAAAAGGTACGAAAGCGCCGTATGTGAGGAGGCGGACGGCAGCTGCGAGAGGGGAAAGGCCGTTCACAGTGATGTAGCGTTGGGGAATCTGTGCGATGCATACGAACATGACTGTGCCGGAGAGATAGGTATTTCTGGAGTATACGTTAGAATGGTTTGAGGAGATGGTAGAATTTGGCAGACATACATGATCATGCCCAGCTGTATGCGACTTTGGCAGAAGCGCCAAGGGAAGACAGGCTCTGGGTTGGTGCGATGCTGCGTTGCGTACCATTGCCATGTGAAGAAGGCGATCGCAAAAGGTGCAGAAGCAACGAGTAGGGGAAGAACTTTGTTGGAAGACCAGGCATAGTCTAGCGATGCTTGTTGCAGACCTGTAGCAAGCAACACAAGAGTTCCCAGCATCAACGTCGCGCCTAGAAAGTCGAGCCGACGGAGAGTGTGTTTTGAGAAAATGGGGTGTTTCTGCTGCGCAGCAGGTTCGTTGAAGAGTGTTCTCGGGAGTGTGAAGCACAGTGAAATGGCAGTAAGAACTCCTACAGGAACGCTGATCATAATGTCAGTAGGCTCTATGAGTTCCTTCAGGAAAGACACATACTTCAAAAGGAAGATCCACCGCCAGCTTCCGTGCAGTGTGATACCACCACCAAGAAGCGGCCCTGTGATCAAACTGAGCGCAAGCACCATACTAACACCCGCCATGTACTGTGGAAACTTCCTCTTTGGAACAATCTCCATGAACAGGAGTTGAGTGAGGGCATATACACCACAGCCTCCGATACCCTGGCACCATCTAAACATGACAAGCTGTATGAGTGTCTGGCTAGCCCCACAGAGTGCCGAGAACAAGGTGAAGATGAGTAGTGCAGCGATGAGTGTGTACTTGCGTCCTGCGATGTCCGACAGTTTCGCCCAGATCATCTGGAGACCTTGAGTGAGGTTAGACAAGCAACTAATCCGATATTATAATGCAATACTTACTGCAGTACGTCAACATGTACGCTGTGAAGAGCCATGAGCTCTTCTCGTAGCCGCCTAATTCATCGGTAATGTCCACAATAGCGGTACTGATGATTGTAGACTCGAGAGTCACAAGGAAAATAGAGACCGTAAGACAAGTATTGATCAGGTAGAGCTTGATACCTGTGATATACTTCGATTCATCAGCCGTAGCCACGGTCTCGGCTTCATTGGGGGATGAGGTGTCTGTAAACGCCTTCTCGACACTTGAAGTGTCCATCACGATATCGTCTCTCGAAGTAGAAGACATCTTTGTGTTCTGATCTGAAAAACCTGTGAAAAAAGCCGAACACAAAGGGACAATATATTATAAAAGGGTGACTATCAGGGGTGTAACAACTGTGCCTCCTAGCGAAAGTGAACACCTCATTCTCCATGCACTTACGATAAGACCGTGCCATGCATCACTGGCTATCAGAACGCATGTATCTAACAACGCACGGCGAAGGATACCGTTCAAGTCCTGGCCGCCCGACGGTATCACAAATCAAGCCTTTCAACTGCCGCATGATGTTGCGAACCGATAGTAAGCTGACGGTCCCCAGACGATGGTATCACAAGGACGCCGCAATAAAGATGTTCCTTGGCCCCCATATACGAGCCGGAGTAAGATGTCTATATGTGTGGCTGTTCTCGGTGTGCCCGAATTCATGTGGGTGGTGAAGGATACGCCCCGAAGGATGGTTGTGGGGGCGGGGCTATGCGATTGGGGCCACTATTGCCGCCCGCCTCCCGCCCGGGCGTTGCTTGTTGAACCGGGAGAACTAAAAGTCAACAGTAGTCTTGTACCGAGAGACTGGTTAAATGCCCGTCCAAGACCCAATTAGCGAGGCCAATATGCAAAGACCTGTGGGTTAACGAATTGTGCAAGGAAGCTGCGCCTCTCGTACGCCCTGACGTGGTGAGGTGTAACCGATGAAAGTGGCCCGACGCGAATACTTTGCGAACGTATCTATGATGGATTGTTTTCGCGAGACACGGTCAATCTTACGAAGGCGCTCGCTTATCTTGGGATCTTTGCGACAATTTAGCCTGATGTTTTCACTGTCTCTTAGTTAATCGATGAAACAAGAAAGAAGGCAGCCTCGGTCTTTAGAGTAGGCCATATCAACATGATAGTAAAGTCAAGCCTTCTTCGTGTTATCCCTCATACTCCTAACACAAGTTTTGACACGACTGCCGTCGCCGCGAATGTCGGAATCCGTTTTCCACTCCCGTCGCCAATCTGGCCCCATGGGATGGCGCTTAGACTGGCAGAATTGATGTTGAGATGGCCATCGTCGCGGTCGGCGACTCAAAGATGGATGACTGCAGATGCGATAGCTTCACAGATCGTGGTTAGCCTCGGTTTTCTAGATTGATAACTGCCACCACAGCCGCTTACTTGTGGGTCGCCACTATGCTCGAACAGCCATCGCGCTTACACCCTCAGTAGAACTAACACGAAGAAGAGCCGTGAACCAACCTCGAACTGGGGCACATACATACGATTTTAGTAGACTATCGAGTGACGAGTTTCTCTGCTGTCAACTCCAAGCGCCACTGCAATCGTGCTGGTATGCCTGATATGCTCGATATGCTGTTAATAGAGACGTCTTTTCTCAGTGAGGATCGCCTAGCATAGCGGATAAATCGACGGCAGTCAATTAGCGTTGTCTCGGAGAGAGAGATAGAAAACCAGAAGGCTGAATGGTGGAAAAAGATAGCAGACGCGGGAGGAAGCTCCTACTGCCACTGAAGACCATCGTAAGCTGCGAACGAGGATGAGATGCCCACATGTTGGTATGGTGGTGGCTGATTGTCTAGCTAGAGGGTCCAGGGCGGAAAGACTGCACGGAAGGAGCTTTGATGCGTCTGATAGAGTTGGTGACAATATGAGGAAAGCCCTACGGTGTCGCAAGATATAAAGTCAAGCGCCATGGAGGCTCAACTCTAGCAGTCTCGATCATAAGTTTCTCCAAATCACCCATACCTGAACCTCTTTCTACTCTAGCTCAGAATGATCATCTCCATTCCAATCACCATCGGTGTGGCCGTAACCTATGTCAGTGACTCTTCAACGTATGATACAGTCTCGACTTACATGAAGACAGTTTGTGTGCTGCGCCGTATACAACCTATGGTTCCATCCTCTTGCGAAACAGCCAGGGCCGTTCTTTGCTCGTATCTCAGGCATTCCCTCATTCTACCACGCCTGCATAGGAGACCGTCACATTTGGTCTTGGAGGCAGTTCCAGATTTATGGTACATTCGACTCCAGACTTCCTTCATACGTCCCACTGACCCCCTTCCCTAGGCGACAAATTCCGAGCGACTCCAAATCTTCTTCTCTTCCAGACACCTGAAGCTTACAATGCCATGTTCGGTCACAAAGCGAACGTCAAGAAGTCCCCGTTCTATGAAGTATGGAGGCGTAACAAACACGACCTCAACACATTAGGCTGTACCGATGTTGAAACGCACGCCAGGAGGAGAAAAGCCCTCTCACTAGCTTTTACCGATCAGTCAGTCAAGGCTACCGTACCTTTTGTAGCTCGGCATGTCGATCGCTGGAACGAGTTACTGCCCGGTGAGATTTTCGGTGTCGAGGGATGGTCTGGACCGCAGAACCTTACGGAGTGGACTGACTTCTTGCTCTTCGACATGTTCGGTGACATCTGTTTCGGCAGTTCCAACAATACCAAAGAGCCTGGGCCGAACAATCTGAAGCGTATTCCGTACAACATCACTAGATACCTGCGCTTTTATAATCCTGTGAGTTGCTGTTAGCCCCTATGATAACCCTTGTATTCAGTCTGACGGTCGTAGCTCGCCAAGTCACCATTTCGAAGCTTGTTGCTTTGGCTCAAGCCTCGTGGTTTGGATAACTTGATGAAGCTCATCACTCCGAAGGAGATCAAAGAGTACTTTGCCTTTACTGAAAATCTGGCCATGAGCCGCGTCGAGTCTGAAAGGAAGAACGAAACCGAAAAACGTCCAGCTGAGCGTGAAGACATGTTCCACTTCTTGTGCACAGCCAAGGACCCAGAGACGGGTGATTTTGCGCTGAGTACCGAAAACTTGATAGCCGATGCAAATCTGCTCACTGTTGCCGGCTCAGACACCACGAGTGCGACAGTAACCGCGCTCTTCTTCTTCCTCACTCGCAACCCGAAAGTGTACACAAAGCTGGTCCATGAGATTAGGAACAACTTCGGCAGTGCTGAAGATATCGGCTCAGGTCCGGATCTGATGGCAAAATGCGAGTACCTCAGAGCAGCGGTGTATGAGACCTTGCGCCTCTCGCCAGCTGGCCCTAGCGAGCTTGAACGCACTGTACTTTCGGGTGGCATCAGGATCGCTGGCGAACATATTCCTGGAGGTATCACGATCGGAGTGCCCAAGTGGTCGCTCGGCCGGAATGAAGCCCTCTGGGGTGATTACAACACCTTCCGCCCAGAGAGATGGATCGCCTCCGATTCGAATACGCAAGATGAGGTGAACCACTTGAAGCGATCCTTCCATCCTTTCTCCAAGGGCGTAGGGAGCTGCCTAGGTCAGAAGATGGCAATGATACAACTTTGCATGATTGTTGGAAGAACTCTCTGGAGATACGACGTGCGACAGGCTCCTGGACAATGCGTCGGAGAAGGTCGTCCTGATCTTGGCTGGGGCAGAAGGAACCGTGGCCACTTCCAGCTGAGAGACGCGTACATTTCTCTCCGTGAAGGCCCGATCGTCCAGTTCAAGAAGCGGGTGCTATGATCGTGGCCTGTGTGCCGTAGTAGGGCTATAGACTGAAGTCTGGAAGTTGCTGAGCAAGGCTGCAAGATTAGTCCTCGTTCTGTTCTCTTATTGCATCAATAGAAGGTGCGAATTCGCGAGTCAATCTGGTATTAATGCTCTGCCGTCTTTGCTATTGCATGCAGCTCGAAGTCACCATCGCAAGGCAGACGAACTGAATGGTCGCTTTAATCTATCACGATGGAGTTGCTATGGAAAACAGTGCGTTGCTCATTGTTGAGAAATTCGCAGGGACAGCGCCAGTAGTGAAAACTAGCTTCGGTGAAGCGATCGCAGTAGGAGTGGCGAGGACAGCGTTGCATGCGTGCTTTAGATGCGCGCCGTTATCTTAGTCATCGACCCTGCCTCTATGGTCGTCTGTATTAAACCGTAAGAACACCCACTAGTTTCGACCAAGATCTATCGTACTCGTCGACGCAAACCGACCTCACTGCAGATATTCACCTTAGCTGGGGACACGCTAAATTACTGGCATGAAGGGGACATTTCACTAACTGCTGCAGCAATCATACGATATCATACTTTTTGTATGTAAAACAAAAACCCAATGGAGTGGCATTCAACGATGGGTTGGCTGACGATATCGGAATGCTGCCCAATCACTACCAACCCTCGACAATACCTGCTCGATACCTTGTCACTACTAACCCAATCATTTCCAGCAGCAACTACTCCAGGGTTCAAGACACGTGAAAGGTGGTGTTCCAGACTACAAAAGCAAGAGAGGCGAAGGCTTATGGTAAGGGGAGATGTGTCGCTTTCCGGTGAGCGCGTTCGTGAGTCATAGGCCGACGATCCATGCAACCCCCCAAAAGTCGTGCACACCAGGCTGCACCCTCCCAACTCCAACCCTCAGCGATCATCCCCGCATTCAAGGTCTTTGGTATGTTTTCCTATCGCCCACCGACGCCCTTGTTGTCGCCGTGATTTTGCATTCTATTGTTTGCGCTTTGTTGAGCGCGTGTTGAGTGTGTGCGCATTCAAAGCCGGGGAGGCGCAGCTGTCTCAGATTGTCGCACGCATTCCAAAGGGCGGCAACTCAACCATAAGATTTCAAGGAGACGTGTCGCGATGAGATTTTTCTCTTCAGTCTGCGCGGGCGATGGCGGCCACTGTGCGGCAAGTGAGGCGACGGGGTCGAGTGGACGGGCTGGATTTGGGCCATCGCTCAATCCGGGTCAGTGCGTCGTCATCGCTGGTAATGAGGTAAAGGCACCGGCCGACCTGCGAGCATCAGTAAGGCAGCAGCAACATCACCACCGCTGCACCTTCCAGTATGGCATGCACAAGCAGCCGGCGGCACCGCGACCACGACAGGCAAGCTGCATCAGTGACTGCGACATGGCATATGCGGAGTGAAGCTGGGGAAGTGAAGGGAAACGGTCACGCATGATGATGGGAGCCCCTTTTGCTCACAGCAGAATCTTCTCGCTACCGGCTATCTGAAGCTAAGCCCCAATCGCCGCTGTACCCCTGCTCGCTAGCGCGCCTCACAGGGCTTGGCGGGCGGGCTCCCAGCACTATAAGTTCTCGGCCTCCCCCCCAACTTTTTCACGAGATTTCCGCCGAGCCCGCCGTTGTCGCAACACCTCAACCTCTCTACACCATCATCGCCGCACTTGAAAACTCACATTTTCAGCTGCGTGCTCACTAACACTGCGACTCAAAAACTCCGGTGTGCTAAATCCGCACATATCCACTCTCTCAGAGGTCGCGATCGGCGCTAGCTTCATCCAGCTTGCGACAGCCCAACAGCAGCCTCATCCCCAGTCGCAATCTCGACTTACCCCGCCAAAGGCTTGCTGGCTACGCTTTTGGTCACCTTAATTACTCCACTAACTCGCCGTCGTCTCTGCGACAGCTTACTACTCGACGGCATACTTGTCAACGTTTGCGAGGGACACATTCGCTTGTAGCTCTCCTGCCTCCGGTACCGTCTCCACCTATTCCATAGACAGACACTCCTCCGGCGTCGACCGACCTCGCTCTACACATCGCGATCTCGTAGTCCGCCCGGCTTGACCGTCGCTGCCGCTTTAGAACACACTCTGACCTGCGCAGTCTGTCAAGATACCTCTCACTCTCCTCAAGAGTCTATCGCTCCAATTCCAATCATAAATTCATCATGGATCCAAACTCCCTGACTTCTCACCCGTCCACCGCCGCACAGGCTCAGACGGTAAGCTCTCGTGATGTTTCCCGTTTGTCAAACTTGTTCTAACGTTCGCTCTCAGTTCGTTGCTCCTGGATCTCTCTCCTACCCCCAGGGCGCGAACCTCGACCTGACTGCACCTGCCACTGAGCAGAACACTCAGCAGGTCGCCGAAAATGCGAACGGTGTTGCGACGCCTGCGGCTACTCCCGATACACAGAACGGTCAAGTGCCTTCTGGCATCGTGCCTACTCTCCAGAACATCGTGGCTACTGTCAACCTGTCCGCTCGCCTTGATCTCAAGACCATCGCTCTTCACGCCCGTAACGCCGAATACAACCCCAAGCGTTTCGCTGCTGTGATCATGCGTATTCGCGAGCCTAAGACGACGGCCTTGGTCTTTGCGAGTGGAAAAATGGTTGTAACCGGTGCCAAGTCTGAAGATGACAGCCGCCTTGCTTCCCGCAAATACGCGCGGATTATCCAGAAGCTTGGGTTTAGCGCAAAGTTCACCGTATGTTGTGTCGGACTGAGTATCCCTTCTTCAATGCTAACATTGACATAGGACTTCAAGATTCAGAACATTGTCGGCTCCTGCGACATTCGCTTCCCCATTCGTCTCGAGGGTCTTGCATCTCGCCATCACACTTTCTCTTCCTACGAGCCTGAGCTGTTCCCTGGTCTCATCTACCGTATGATGAAGCCGAGAATTGTCCTCTTGATCTTCGTGTCTGGCAAGATCGTCCTTACTGGTGCCAAGGTCCGTGAGGAGATCTACCAGGCCTTTGAGCTCATTTACCCAGTCTTGTCGGATTTCCGCAAGTCTTGAGCGACCTTCCCTCTCCAGATTCGGCTTCAACGAGCCTTGACTACACACCCCAGCTGGTGACATGGCTATGACTTGGACCTTTTCTTCTAACTTGTCATTTTTGCGGCATTGCATGGTGTTACGGTGGGCGGCATTTCCTTCTTCATGCCTTTTCAAAACTCCAAATTACCCCTCGACACGATTAGACATCTGCACGCGAGGTGCCTTCAACCCCTCTTAATCCTGGTCACGAAGGCTTTTTACTCTCTTCTCTTTTACTGGCGGGTATGATCACGTCGGCGGCTGGCGTGTGGGATGATACCGAGATTGCTTTATTGAGCCGAGGAAGGAACGTGTGGACGTTCGGAGAGTGCGACCGTAAAAGCTCGCACTGAGGGCTCTCAGAGGTTGACGATATGACACCAGAGTTCCTCATAGATGTTGGTGCTTCAAGCATCCATCGTATGTGTACATGACCCTTAGCCTTGAGACAGGTTAGGCAGTAATGTTATCATGACATAATACTTTGTTTCCCTGCTTGTGACGTGGTGTGGTCTGCGAGGGTGATGTCCTTTCCGTCCGTGGGCTTTGTTGCGTTCCAGTATGTGAGAAGTCCAGACCAGTGTGTACCTGTCGGGGCTCGGAAGGTCGTACGAGAGGAAGGGGCCAACGAAGCGGCGAACGATGAACTTGCAGGTGCGCTGCAGTCTCTTGCGTAGAAGAGGTCAATTCACCTGTAGCCGCATGTGCACTAAGCTCGGAAGGGAAAGTTGCGACAAACGCACTGCGACGTACACGCGCGTGGACGCAGGGAGCCTTTACGGGTGTCCATTGTGATGGAAGGCAAGAAACGATCAAAGTCGCAAGGTATTCGATCCTCGAAGTCCCAGCGAGAAGATGACTGTCGAGTTAGCAAGTTTCTAAGACATTTCTCGCTTCAAGCGGGTACTATATTAGACTTAAGTGTTAGAAGATGAGTTGCGCCGTTGCATGTCTCAGTTAGCGGTCGTAGTCTGCTTGGCTCGGGTAGGGGTCTTCGTCGATAATGTTTCGAAACATGACGACATGGAAATGACGTGCAGCGTTTCTAACAACGTCTGTACTATTGTTGCGGTTGAGGCTGTCGTGAGGGGTATAACGTTCTACTTTGGTCGTTGCATGAAGTGCAGAGAGAATAAAAAGGGAGGCGAGAGTTGAGATTTTTGATCGAGAACTGTGTAGCGAGCCGGATTATATCTACTGTCAGAAACGCTCCGCGTGATCAGGAATTTGTAGGGTAGAGGGTTAATGTGCGGGTGGGAAACGAGTGGGTCGCGCGCATATGCATGAAGCGCGCGTCAGTAGCTTGGCGCCTTCCTCCTCCTCCTTTCACAGCAACACCATGATCGCATAGCTCATCCTCACCTCAGTCCGCCATGTAGCCGCCATTTCACTTCTCTAGCCATAATTTGTAATATCCTCAGACCGATGCATACCTTCCTTACGCCTTACTACTACTGCCGCCGCCATGATGCGCATTCCACTCTTCCGCATCTGGTACTCGACCACGTACACGACCCTTCTCATAATCCTGCTCCTCCTCCTCGCCGTCACGCCTGCGGATACGATATATCAATCAATCAAATCTGAAGAACTTCAAAAGCTTTTTGTCATCGGTGGCGTCTACCTGCTCACTTGTTTGATCGTACTGTTGATCTACTCGACGCGCATCTACACAAATAGGACTGTGCTTGCGGCGATACCGAAGAGCTATGTGCCAATCGAGGAAGGAGAGGTGGGTAAAGGGGTGCGGAGGATGATTGTGAAGCATTTCAAGAGGAGTGCGGTCATTGCATGGGACAGCAGGCCGAGGGATGTTAGGGGTGAGGTTGACCTAGATGAGGAGAAAGGAGAGGAATCACGGCCGAACACAGCGGAGACGAGGAGGGAGAAGCACAAAGTGCACAAGAAGAAAGGCCACCATCACCATCACCATGCGCCTGATGCGACAATCATCCCCGTGTCTATGAACTCGCTGCCTTGGGGCAATGTCTCGCATCCTGGCTGGGCGTCCCCTTCGTCGCCTGATCTGCCAAACCTGCAGTACTGGGGCGTCATCTGCGAACTGCCCAATCTCATCGAAGCGAAAGCCGTTTCACTCGCGCCGCCAGACCCTGCGATCGAGGAAAGCGCTCCACAGTATCCTGATAATGCGCCACCTCTGCCGGATGCGCGCATTGTCACTCTCCTTCAGCGTCCGCGTGCAATGGGCTTGCGCGAATACCTCGCTCGCCTCGCAGACTTCGGGCTACTGAATCCACCCTCTCTCGGCGCTGCGTTCCTCGCACAATACGAGTACGCGCGATACTCTACCACGAGTTTGACGGAGACACAATTCAGAGATATCATGGCGGTCTTCGCAGAGATACTCAGTGGGATGACAGAAGTCGACCCCGAAGTTATCGAAGAAGCACGCGCACAAGACATCGAGTCTGATACGCGCAGCCTCGCACCCACAGAGTCCAGCTCCGAATCAAGCATCTCCTCGCACTCGCATCTGCCCTACCGCACACCCCAACTCGAGCGCCAAATCTCCTTGTCCTCTTTCAACAGTTCCCTCTCCACCTCCGATAGTAGTTCAACTCCACATTCACCTCAGACCGTCCGCACCGCACCATCGCGCCAACAGCGCAGCTCCACCGTTTTTGGCACGCCACGCACACCCTCACAAAGATCATATGCGGATGCAGAGTCGGACACAGGATCTGTTGTGGTTCATGAAAGACCGCGAAGAAGTCCAAGTACCTTGTTACCCAACTCGAGTGAGAGTTCTCTGGGCAGTGCTGGAAGTGTCATTCGCTTGCATCCTAATCCGAGTGAGGGAGACTTGCCGTACGAGTACAACATTGATGCTGGGTGAAAGGACGGGAGTGTGTGTTAGAAAGCACATCGACATTTCATGCATAGGCCTGTTTAAAACCGAGTCAGAGGCATAGCCGACATACAGCGACGTCCAGGGACGGGTTACAGGAACGATAAGAGACTTCCATAGAGAAGGAGAGGGACACGATAGTAGCGCCAGATTTCGGGGTCACGGTATCAACAGCACAGAAGTAGCGGTCTGTAGGGAAACGGCATCAATGGCCAGGAGGACAAGAAAGAAATCAAATCTGCGCATGCGGACGTACGCAGGAAGCATTATATTCAGCCAGCTTGGTTGAAGCGAAACGTCCAGCGAACATTGTATATAGCATTCACACCACATACCATTTTACTCTTCATAACATCATGTAATTGAATCATATTTCACAAAACGTTCGAGAAGATATTTACTTTCATCGTATGACCATAAGCCTTTATTGAGACTTACTCGGCCACCCAAACAGCAGCCATACCCATACCAGTACCAATGCACATGCTAGTAACACCAATGCTCTGCTTTGTCCTCCTCAGCTCTGTAAGAAGCGTGCTAACCTGCCTAGCACCTGTGACACCCAACGGATGTCCAAAAGCAATAGCACCACCCTTGGGGTTCACCTTCTTCTGGTCCAAGCCAAGTTCGTTGATGCAGTAGAGGCACTGACTAGCAAACGCCTCGTTGATCTCGTAAATGTCCACATCCTGCTTGTTCAAGCCAGTCTTCTCGAGGACAACGGGGATAGCGGCAGCGGGGCCGACACCCATCATGAGGGGCGGCACACCGACGATGGAAGCTTGGACAAACTTTCCAATGATTTTTTGGCCGAGGCGCTGAGCTGTGCTACGCTTCATGAGAAGAACGGCAGCGGCACCGTCGGAGATTTGAGAAGCGTTGCCGCCGTGGATGGAACCGTCTTTTGCAAACGCAGGACGGATCTTACTAAGAGATTCTGCGGTAACGCCCTCCCTGACACCATCATCCTTGGAAACAGTGATGGTCTCTTCCTTCTTGGTCTTGGGGTTCGTCCACTGGACGGTCACAGGCGCGATCTCCTCATCGAACAGCCCTTGTTTCTGCGCCTCGGTAGCCTTCTGGAACGACGACGCGGCGAATGCGTCTTGTTCGCTACGGGAGATACCCTTGGCCTTTGCCATTTGCTCAGAAAGTACACCCATAGGGACCTTGCAGTTTGCGGATTCCTTGTGGGATTCGAGGAGCTCAGAGAACTCAGATACGGCGCCAGGACCATACTGTGTGCTCATGCTCTCAGCGCCGGCGCCGATACCGACCTCGATCATGCCTGACTTGATGGCATTGGCAATGTCAACACATGCTTGTAGACCGGAGGAGCATTGCCTGTTCAAGCTCTTTGTTGCGGTTGTGGTAGGGAAGCCAGCGGCGAGGGCGGCGGCGCGGAACTCGGTTGCACCGCCTCCTGGGGCGAGGACAGCGCCAACAGCAATGTCTTCGACGAGGTTGGGATCGATGCCGGAGCGCTCGATGAGGGCCTTGTAGGCGCCGTGGAGGAGGTCGGATGCTTGGGTGTCTTTGAAGCCACCCTTTCCGCCCTTTGTGATGGCGGTACGGAGTGCGCAAGTTACGACAATCTATTGGGGTGATTGTTAGTACAGTACTCCGCAGACAAGAAGAGCCCTCAGGTGTGTAGACATCACGAGGCAATGCGATAGGCTCGAAAGCGCTAGTGTCGCATCGATCGAAGATGGGGTGTGCAACTCACGTCGTCAGGCTTCTTCTCCAGCAAACTCTTCTTTCCCTTGGAGCTCACTGCTCCAGGGCTCCCACTTCCACCTGTGAGATGGCCCTCGACCTGCGTAAGGCGTTCCTGAACTTTTATCAAACGTCAGCGATCTCGTTCATCACTTGTTGTCCTCGCTCCCTATGCTCTATCATAACATACCTTTGTTGGGTGCTTGGTTGGCCATTTTGAATAGTAATGTTAATACAGAAGCTGTGTAAAGAAAGAACTAGAGAAGGGGGCTTGGAGTGAAGTATATGGAGCAGCGGACACTACTGTTCGGTCGCGGCAAGCATTAGGTCATTCGCATGCGAATCGCCGAGGTACGTTACGTTTCAGGTTAGCTCGTTTGTGGGGCGCGTCATCCTTTCTGGGGGAGCTAGCTTTCACATGCTCAATATGCGGGCGGCTGGGGTGTCTGCGGACGCTTCACATGTCAATCTGCGCAGTTTAGAAACGTTTCCTGATCATGTGCTGCTTCGTGGAGCTGACTGCTGAGTTGCTGATGCTGACCGAAGTCATGTCGCACCAACTAGTGGACGTGCAGGTATCCGAGGTGAAGAATATGGTATTGGCGACCGTCTAAAGCCAACGGACACACCGACTATAAGTTGTTCCTCAAGAAGTCTACCAAGCGGAATATTGAGATAATGTGACAAGACATGTCTACGGCCATGTAAAGCCGACTGCCCCGGAACGCCATGCTCAAACACATCCATCTAATCATGAAAATATTCTTCGGCTCACCGCCTTGCTTCTTCTTCCTGCCATGGATTATTCATCACCTGTCTCTCCAGTTCGTCTGCAATGCTACCTCTCTGAACCTCCTCATATCCTGGCGGTGGGTCTGACGGAGGCTCAAAATGCTCCTGTTGTGTTCGCGGGCTCGATAACGGACTGGATGCTTGTGGGCTTGATGGCGTGGGCGCCGCAATAACAGGACCGCCGGTACCGAATGCAGAACCATCCAAAGGCGGGCTAAGAGGAGGCTCTGGAACTCTGGCGTGTTGTCTGCTCTCCTCGTATGCAGGTAGGTCTTCCAGGTGTACGTTGTTCATGTTGACACCGCCAACGCCTCTGCTTCCATCTTCCATGTCACCACCACTCTCCCGCGCTACCTCGACAGCTTGCCGTAACCGCTCCTTTAACCGCTCGAATATGCTTGCGAAGTCAAACGCGCCGCCTTCCTTGAACTCCATAACCAGGTCTAGCTCGGCGTGCTGTGGTGGTATGCCGCCACCTTGGACGGGCTGGATGATGGCTTCCCATTTGTTTGCGCCGAACCAGGGTGCTGTTACGCGGGAATCTGTGACGTTGAGGATGGGTACGGCGAAGGATTGGAGTTGTGGTGTAGGGGTGACGGGGAGGTAGATCATCTAAATGTGAAGGTTAGTCGGCAAGGTCCACAAAATGGTGAGGTTGTATACATACCCGTCGATTTGTGAGGTAGACAACGCCCGACTTGCATTGCTGCGAGTACGACTCGCTGGGGTGATTCCGATGGCTAGTCTGTAGCGAGAGTGTGGTTCGGGGAGGAGACTGGTAGAGTGTCTGTTCGCCAGGGAGAGGTGTGTACCCGCCATTCTCAGCGAGCATGACCCAACTAGTTTTGCGGTTAGGCTTCGTCTTCTTCATCTTTTCCGTCTTGAACCCCATTCTGCTATGCTGAAATGAAAGTTGCCTCAAAAGTACGCCCAAAAGCTACATGCACAATCCGCGGGGTAGTAGAGGGGCAAGAAGCGCAGCAAGCAAACACCACCAGGTCAGGACGGAGAGAGTATAGACGGAAAGAAGAGAGAGGGAGGAGAGGATACTAACTTGACAGACATGGTTGAAACCGACTTGCAGCAAACTTGTTCACGGATAAAGCGTGAATAGTTCGCCCACCAAAGTGTCAATGCAAGCCAACCTTCCTTGTGGGATTGCACTAAGTGTGCCTGCGTGTGAAGTGCCCGCCTGGATATCTATCGGCCCGACCACCGCTGCCTATCAGATGCCGTGTTGCGGTTCCCGCGCAAATGCGAATGATCTATTTAGCGTGTTACGTGGGGACGAACGGTGGGGTTGCTAAGGTCTCGAAGTGCGCTGGGGCTGCCTGTCGCGGCGAGCGCGGTTGTCGCGAATGCAAAAAGTGTGGGTTGGAACGGGGTTTATGAACGGCGGGACGATGCAAGATGCAAAGGTGTGCTCTTAAAACGTGTATGCAGCTCGGGTGCGGTATTTACGTATTCCGACCAAAGACTCCAGGATTGATGCTTTTGTAATAGGTAATGCAACGTTCTGCAGCTGGTGACGATCCCGTGAGACAAGCTTGCGTCACTTGCTGTTTGTGGAACTTCCAAGCCTTCCAGGCCTTAGGCATGGCAGTCATCGGGCGAGATTAGGCGGAGCACAACGCGTGTTGATCGTACAAACATGCATACGTTCACAGATCTCGTTTACTCTTGAGTGGTATGTTTCATTCATAGCCGTAGCCGTTACTTATCAAACGCCATTACCCGCCCGCCGCTAATGCTAACAATGACTCGATCGACACATACAGTAATGACTCGGAGTAGACAATCGCTATATGCTAGAGACAAAAATAACACACCAACACAAAACATTCAAGGCTCCTCCCTCTCGGTGACCGTCCAGCGCCTCTTAGGCCCTTGACGGTGTTCATACACGTCATCCAACTTTGGTGGTCCCCAAAGCCCAGTATTGCTCTTTGGGGCTACTTTCGCGCCCCAAAGACCGCCAGATGCTGTCGGAGCGCTCTGTTTGCGGACTTGAGCACTGACTAGAGGAGTGGGTTTATCGCTGACCTCCCTTTCTTCTTTAGAGTCCAATTTTGTCAGGTGGTTGCTTGTGTCAGATGCACCGTCCATCTGTGCAATCGAGTTGCTCTTGGATTTGGATGCAGTGGAAGTATTAGGAGCAGCCTTTGATTGTGGATGCTGGTTTGAGAAGTTGAGGGCCATGTCCGCTTCGGTCGCCGGTGTGCTTGTCCCTGAACCTCCCCATAGTCCGCCTGCTGGAGACGCAGTCCCGCTTGTCGCACTTTGCATGAATCTGGAATTCGATCCAGAGCTCAAAGTTCGCCGCATGCTTCCCAACGAGCTCAGACTGTTTCTGTATGGCTCACCGAGCGAGAAGGGCGAGTCAAGTGGACTGCTAGTCGTCGACGATCCCGTGAATCTTCGCCGCGAGTCTAACGATGGGCTTGCTAGGATGGCTGGAGATTGTGTCTGCCTCTGCGCAGATAGCGGCTTCGAAGGGTCAACACCAGGCCGCAGATGATCGACTGAAGCTGAGAGCTTCATGTCGTAGGTATCTGACATGCCGGGATCCGCTACCGAAAGTCTCCGCTGATGTATTGTGGCAGGTGCGGGTGTCTTTTTAGGCTCGTCTCTCCGAACGGCCATGGAAAGCGATGCTAGACCAATGTCCATCAAGACGGGCTGGTTCGTCATGGCACCTAGCAGAGCATTGCACCCTGCTCCATGAGTTATGAGAATCAAAACCAGCTCTTCCTCATCATCCGCATTTGGATCGTCGCTGAAGTTTGGGAATGGGTCTGACTTGGCGTGCGATATGGGCGGCGGTGTTAGGCGCAAGGGTTCCTTAAACATGAAGCCAGGAAATTGATCCTTCGGGGGCGCTGTGCCGTGGACTCTGTACCACTCCATCATGCCCGCAAGGCCTCTTCTAAACCGCTTGTGCATTGTGCTCCATTCATCACCGTACTCTCCGCCATCGCCCCAGTTTTGTGGTGGACGCATACTGTCCCATTGGAAGTCTACTTTAACGCAGGCTTCTTGGGCATGCGCGACGTAGCCTCGCGGTATCGGATCGGCCGGAGAGACAGAGTATGAAGGGTTTGGCGGCTGGTAAATGCGTTTGGGTACAGCAGTGGGCTTTGGCGTTTGTATGGGCATTGCTAGTGATGCGGTTGCTTCTCTTGACGGCGTTCTTTCGAGGCCCAGTGGGCCAGCGTAACTGCTGGAGCGTTCACGCAGCGGCGCAAACTGTGCCAGACTGCCCATGGCTGTACCAGCGCTCTTGCCAGTGGTGGGTGTGCTGGTCCCAGACCCCCAACCGCCGGGAAAGTTGCCCTTGGTACTGTTCGGGTTTGGCTGTTCTTGTATGTAGTCGCCTCTCCGCAGTAGATCTGCTTTGGCGCCTGCCACCATCATGGTCGAGTTTGGCGGCGCTGTGATGTCAGCGTAGTATTCGGGAGACAGCCATTCGCCCAGGAAGGCATCGATGCGTAGCAACACCCTCTCCGGGCCTGTGTGGGGTCGCGGTAGTATCTCGAGATTGGGGTCGGCGAGCGGTTCGAAGGTTCGGGGCTGCGACGAGGTGGACTTGGTGCGCGGCGCCTTCTTCGCAGAGGGTACCAGCGAGCCATTATTGTCTTTGGAGGGGGGTGTAGGCACGCCCAATTGTGGCGTGGTCGGAGCATGGTATTGCGAGATGCCCGCTGCTACTGCCGTGCTCGTCTGGACGCATCGTAGGAAAGGGCTCGAGTGTATAACGATCTTGCGCTTCTTCTTCTTCGGTTTCCCTTCTTTCGAGATGCTCAGCTTGCTCAGGTCGAGATGTGCGGGGTCGTTGCTGGTCGCGTTCTTCGCATCCTCTGCCTGCTGGATATCTCGCTCGTGCAGCAGTGCCGCTATGCGCTGGCCAAGTGCCTTTGCCTGCGACCACCCGCCATAAGTGAGAGGCGGGTCGTAGGGCGTCGGTGAAGAGAGATGCCATGCTTTGTCGGCCGCATCGAGACGCGCGCCATGTCTGCGCAGGATGTTAGCGATCTAGCCGGAATGTGGAGCCGTGAAGGGTGGGTGAGACGGTACCTGGCGACGACTACGACTGCAGGACCCTTTGCCATGCCCCGCTAAAGATGGCTCGCGTCTTGCGTGCAGGAAGAGTCAGCTTGCCTGTGCGACTGTGGCAGATGTGATGCGCCTCCAATACGAATAAGCAAGTTGGTGGGCTTTATGTACGAGGATTGGGAGGACGTGAAAAGAAAAGTCGAGTAGGCGGCGGCAAAGCTGCGAGTCGTCAAGTGATGCTCCAGGGTTCAACTGTAAGTTTGCGACCCTGCATTGCAGAACGCTATGACACCATCGTCGCCCGCAAACACAACTGCAGCGAGCATGCCACCCTCGTCCCTCGCCCAAACACAGCTGGAGCGAGCCCAGGGCCACCTGCGTGTTTCGCCGCCCCGCTCCGCTCCGTTGCAGTTTCTCCGCCGTGATACGTTTACGCACGTCTTGTTTACAAAACAGAAAAACAAACTTGTCGCGCCCCCATATGTCATCTCGTCTTCCGCCGGCGGAGTTAAGACGCCGGTGGGGCCCTACGAGCAACGCCACCAATTTGCATGTGATGACTGATCTGGATTGACTAAACACTCCTACTCGAGATAATCTCCGTTTGTCTCCTTGTGTATCACGTCGAACAACGGCTTCGCACTGAACCACCCGGCCAGCGTACTCCCAATCGTCTTGTGTGTGTAGACCGCGTCCTCCTCCGTAATCTTCACAGTCTCTCCGCCTCGTCCCGCCGCCGCCGCGTCCGCCATCAGCTGTGCTTGACAGCACTTCTCCATGCTTATGAACCAGAACACCGCCTCCTCCACACTCTTGCCCACGGTCAACAGGCCGTGGTTCTGAAGTAACGCCGCCTTCTTGTCGCCCAGGCACTTTGCAATGTTCTTGCCCTCCTCCGCGGCTAGTACGACGCCGTTAAACGACTCGTAAATAACGTGGTCGTTGTGGAACGCGCACGAGTCTTGGGTGATGGTGTCCAATTTGCGACCCAGTGCGCAGAACGTGCGGCCGTAGATGGAGTGCGAGTGTGCTGCAGCGATGACATCGGGGCGCGCGTCATGGACAGCATGGTGTATCATATAGGCTGCTGTGTTCAGCAGTCGGCACTCTCCACCGTCGATGACTTCGCCTTTATCATTGACAAGGATGAGATCGGAAGACTTGATCAAGCTGAAAGCAACACCGAATGGGTTGACCCAAAATGTTGTCGGATCTACAGGGTCCTATATGGTCTTAGTATCTCGTATGCCTGTTATGTGCTCTACTTACCCTCAACGTGATGTGACCAGCCACACCTTCGTCAAAGCCATATTTGCCAAAGATGCGGAAGGCAGCCGCAAGTCGGCCCTTCAGATATGCGCGCTCTTTGTACGGATCGTCAAACTTTGGCGGCTTGGGGAATTTAAGCATCTCCGCCTTTCCATCTTTCTGGTTCAGACCAGGCTCGTTCGGGGCAACCGTGTTGGGCTTGGTCTCGTCGCCTGCCTGGGGCTCAATTGCCGACGGAGGAGACATGTTTGTGATTCTTGAGCTGTAAAGTTGACAAGAAGTGGGGATTGTACAATGGAGAAGAGGTCAATAGAAAGCCTTGGAAGTGACAGCTGGAAGAAGGCACGTTCTCTGTAGTGTCAACAAATGGAAGTCGCGATGCAGTGACTGCCTTCGTACGAGGCGAGATAGACTTCCTTTACCTCGGATCTAACACGTAACTCTATCTGTCTAACACGTAACCATATCTGTTCAAGAGCATTATCGGAAATCGCCCGACCACCACTATCCGGCGTTTACGACGTCAAAGCAGATGCCGTGGTTGGTCAGGTCCTGATAACTGGATGCAGGTGCGGGGCATATGCGCGGGGTAAGCCCTGGATACCGCTCTTCGGCATCCTAGGCAAGCGAATGCTCACGGCGGAGACATAAAACTTCCCGTGATTACAACTGATAGTATCAAGGTGATATCTGACAGCAAGAACATACATGCGTAAATGGGGTTGATGTCCCCAAGGTGGGTGAGAGCTTGATGTCTATCACAGTGTGGTTGTATCTTATCTATCAGAACGTTGAAGTTGGGGTCCGCACTTTACGACGATGTTGAGAAGACAACGCTGATGCTCTAGGTTGGAACGACTGGAATGTAGTCCCCTGTAAGCTAGCTGACCGGGATGTTGATCACCCGGGGATGTTGATCACTCACAAATCTCAGCACTCCCACACAAAACACGTGTTTATTTTCTTAACGTAGCTATAATTGCCACTCCGTACACATAGAC